>NC_056743.1:1086003451-1086133451 GCF_019279795.1 Protopterus annectens | reverse complement strand
AATCCTGTTATTCTAGCAACTTTTTCATATTAGCACAAATCCTGTTACTCTAGCAACTTTCTAAGTTCACGAGAGCATTATTTAATATCTGTCCCTGTTTATTTTAGGCTTTGTCCATATTTCTTGCACTAAGAGTTAGGTAGGGGTGTGTGTGTGTGAATGAAACACCCTAGTTAGGGGTAGCAGGTGGTTAGTAATTTACTCAAGCTCAAAACCTGTACCTTAGTTACAGAAAACAAAAGCATGAATAATCTACCCCAACTACCATGCTGCATTTTTCAAAGAACTGACTGTTCATTTCAATTCAAGGAACTGAGTTTGAGTGAATCTATATTATATTACTGAAAAGGCATTGCAGCGAATGCTCTTCATCGACACTAAAAGAGCGAACCGTGAATTACGAGAATGGACGTAGCTTGGCTGGGGAGGGGGGTAGCAGTTTGAGAGCTGTGAGTACAAATTTGAAAATCCTAGCTACACCCCTACACACACCATCACCCAAAACACAAACACACAAACCTACACTACAGAAAAGCAGGGGGGCAAGCCCCCTGCACCCCCCATGTGGGGGGCTGAGTCACCCACACACCCCTACTTAAATATTCTAACTCCAAGGTTGCACTATACAGACAAACACACAAAAACACCAACACATAGGTTAGTACTAGGCTAACTGCCCTTGTGAGCCATTTTAAGCCTAGCCAATTATCCCCTGTGAGATTCAAACCTTGCACCTTGTGTTTGTAAGGCAAACACCTTAACCATTAGGCCACCCTCCCAACTTACCTACATTCCCAACATACCTACATTCCCCGCACACACACATATCACAGTCATAACACACACTTACACACACACACACACACACACACACACACACACACACACACACACACACACACACACACACACACACACACACACACACACACACACACACACACACACACACTAACCAACACAACCAAACATAAATACTTACCTAACCTCCTGACATCTCTGTACTTCGCGTTTTTGAAATTCGCGCTTCTGGTCTTCTCATCTTTCGGTTATCTGGTCTCGAGATTCTGGTCTTCGGTAATGTAAGTATTCGAGATTTAGTAGTGATCCCATATATACATATATATGTGTATGTATATACATATATATATCTGTATATCTATATCTATATATATATATATATATATATATATATATATATATATATATATATATATATATAGATGTATATATGAAAGTAGTTGCAGTGATATAACTTAGATGCAAATCATATTTGGGGCATACAGCCTCAAAAAAGCACAGTACATAATGGAAAGAAATATAGCAGCCCCACAACAAACCTGGAGACAACCATCTCTGAGGACCTGCAACTTAGGCAGTGTGTTAAGAAAATGAGCTGCACATAAGGGGACTTTACCAGTGCAAGAAAAGAATTATACTGCTTAGAAATCACAGGCTATACTTCAGTCTTGATCTTCTATCCAGAGATTGTACCACTGAGAGTAAAACATAAATATATGTCCCAAAAAGCAACCTAAATGGTTTATGTATTACAATATAAACATCAAGAAAAGAAATAGAAACCTCAGTGTGCAAATATACAATGGATGAGAGACAGTGAGAGAAATAATTTCATGTGGTTCTGAAGCAGAAACAAAAGGGAGGGAAGCAGTTTTTAGAATTTGGTAAAATAAAATGATCAGCTGTATAGGGCTGAGGCCTTGGGGAACAAAAGAAAGCACTTAACGAAGAGAACTGGATACATAAAGCAATGTCAACTCCCAAAATGCCAAAAAAGACTGAAAATACAAGAGATAAGCAAATATTGTTTTCCTTCCTTAGGACTTTTTGTGCAGGGCAAGCTCCCCTGCACCCCCTGAATATCTATACACATACCAACCCCCAAGTTTGCCATTTCTCGGAATATTCCATTTTCTTTGAGGAATGCCAATCTCAGACTTAGTTTACAAGTCTGCATTTTCGATCGTCTAGTCTCCATATTCCAGGACTCAGCACTGTGAGTCTTGGCAATTAAATGGTTACTCTAAAGGAGACACAAGAACAGTGCATGGAACAGTCATAAAAAACCCTTTGTAATTAATGAGATAATGGTGAACACACACACAGAAAGACAACTTTATAAGCAAAAAGTGGCCATTATTTTCTATTTCTGTGTTATATAATTACAATAAGATCAGCTCTGAGGGCCTTGAGTAATTCTAGATACAGTACTTTTCCCAGCCTATCACTGTTCCTTGGACGAGATCTCCAGTGTGGGGCATCAATCAATTTGCCAGTGATGGAACCTCTCAAATATTACTGATATCATCTTTCAGTGTCATCAGTCCTTTATAGATTCATAGGTTCATAGATTTGTACTAGGCTAACTGCCCTTGTGAGCCATTTTACACCTAGCTAATTACCCCATGTGAGAATCAATCCCTGCACCTTGTATCTACAAGGTAAATACCTTAACCATTCTCTCCCTTTATTATACAGTGAGTGACCACCCAGTTTGCCTTACTGTAGGAATTTTGGTTGTCTTAGGAGGTTAGTTTTTGCCCTATATATGTGGTGTCCAGTTTTACAGCCCCTCCACACAAACACCATAATAAATGACTTTGTCCTCAGGTTCTGGCTCCCTGTAACTCATTTCTCAGAACTTTATGGTAATGAACTTCAGATATCAGATGGTGACATGCAAAATGCATGTAATTCAGTAGAACGGCAGTTCTAAAACTCCAATAAACAGACAAAAAGAACGCCTTGGACCACGGTCTTCTCCTCTATAGTATCAAACACCAAAATCACAGAGCGCAAGTGAAATTAACGCTATTCACCAGAAAAACCTACATACAGGAAGTCCTGTATGTGGACAACGATGTATTTTATTTTTCTGTGGAAGTCCTGTATGTACGCATGTATTTTATTTTTTCTTGGTGAATAAAAGCGTTAATTTCACTGGCGCTCTGTGATTTTGGTGTTTGATACTATAGAGGAGAAGACCGTGGTCCAAGACATGCAAAATACATCTTCCAAAAATATTTCAGCAAATGTATATTTTAAAAATAATTATGTCTAAGACAGTACTTTTTAGTTAGTGAAGTTTGTTGTCCCCAGTTACCTTTATCACAGAGTAGAGCTGCGACTTATTATACAAGCATAAAGCACATGTTCTGTACAAAAGTGTTTTATACAAAAATAACTAACTTAAACTTAAAATGCATTTTGAAAAGTTAACAATAAATCTGCATGGATAAAACAGATATCAACATGTCATGCTTATCTGCCAAATATTTACACACAGCACTGCATGCTCTGTTTAATAAAGCAGTCAATGGTACGGAGACAAATGTCTGCTTCTAGTTTGTGTCTTTAAATTATTATTGATTTGGATGTCCCAGTAGAATGACACTGTACACAATTATTTAACCTTCAATGATTGGACATTTTAGTTTACATTCTGAAGCACGTATTTTATCAGACAATCCGTAATGCACAGGAATACAGCATACTGCCTGGGGGTGTAAAAAGGTATTAAGCCATGTGTGTATAGGAGGGTCTTACAGCTGTAATAACATCACAACTGCAGATTACAGCACTTGGAAAACTGGTGGTGTGCAATGCAATTACTAGCTATTGCATTTGCCACTCTGCTGTGTAAGCATACACTATAAATGTAGTCGGACAAATCATTCAGAAAACTTAAACTTGTGATTAGAAGACCACTTTCTCTTATGTCAATTATCCATTTAGTTTTGTGGCTGAGAGGTTCCACTATGCATATCACATCTTTTTTGTGTGGATCTTGGAAATCGAAATAACAGTTGCACAGAATCAAAAGGCTTATACTTACAGAGGAATTATAAACATGAAATCATTTAAATATCTGCACAAGATCATTTGAGGAGCATTTCTGACAGCCTGTGTAATGTATTTATTTGTAGTTACCCTGCAGCTGGACTCAGGGGATAAAAACAAAGAACTACTAATAAGCTACCTGTAATCCTGGGTTTGATTCATGTAATTTCTACTTACCGACTGTGAGAATCTAAGCAAGTCATTTAACTAAACAGTGGTCCTGGGCTGGCCATGAAAAATGTTTGCAGTTACTGAATTTAAAAAAGTATTTTTTATCTGTGTGATAATATATCTAAATATCTAAATCTCAAATAAACTTGACTATTTAGTTTCATTGCTTCCATTTCTTTTCAGTTTACTGATATTACTTCACTTCTAAGTTATGTATTTTACTACTGTTTTGAACATTTCTCCATCTTTTAACTTTCATATTTAAGTATAGCTATTTTGTTTTCATATACCTAGTATGCACAAGCTAATGCACAAACTTACATTTGAATATTTGACTTAATGTCTTCATATGTTCATACTGTTCTGACAAAAAAGAACATAAAATTTAATTTGTGCATTGCCCTATAATGATTACGATAAAGCCCTATCTCGATACTCAGTCTCCAACAGGTTACTGAGGAGGCGATCCATGGATCCAGCTCTGATTAACCTTATGCACATCCACAAAATGAACAACATCAGAACCACTAGATCCAAGGATTTAAATCTTGCTTGTGACATAAATAAGAATGTTGGCAAGACAGATATGTGTCTCAGAGGATCTACATGCTCTGAAACAGGCTACCAATCCATGTGAAGCAGAGTTCATCCCTAACCCTAGTTAAGCCTTGACCAATGGGTGGGAAATTGGAAATTCACTCCTGGTCTAGCCACCATGTCTCTGACAAACAGAGGCAGACAGTAATTCCCAAAGTAACATACTCCCCACCTAACCTCTAGAAACTTCCTAACATACCCCATCCTAATAAATGCCCATGATACATAGAGACAAAATTGGGTTGGATTGCACAGCTAGGCTCAAAAAAGCTATGAACTTGTAAATGACTTATTCCAAGTGATCCATGATTTTCTTATAAAAAAGTTAACAAATCAGTTAAAATCAAACCAATGTACTGATATAGAATAAAGCAAGTCTTGTTGTAAAATTTAGTATATAAATAAAATACTGTAACACAAAAATCATTCTATTAACATGTTAAAAGATCATAAAAGCAGTGTGGAAAAATATATTTACACAGAACAAGTAGATATTGAATGTATGAGGACAAAATATACTCAGTGGAATGAAAACATCTTTAAAGGGCTACTTGAAGAGTTTCAAGGAGTTCTCAGACCTTGCCTAGTAGGATAATAAGTTTCATAGAGAGACAGCATGATAAAAAAGGAATTTAAAATGGAGTGTGTCTGATGCCCAGGAATCCCTTAGTGTATAACGTAGATTATCCAATTTAGTGACCCTCCCACCCTTCTGGTGTTGTGGTTTTAAAAGGCTGTGTCTCATGCTTCCACCCCTTATGGTAATCTGACTTCCAAAGTCCCCCCTTTCTGTTTTCATTGCTATTGTCTGTTGTGTAAGGTATTTATATACTTTTTCCACCTTCTACTCTAGGAGAGCCCTGTTAAAACCCAATCCTTAAACTATAATAGCCCTCCCTAACACAGGACCAGACAGCATGGATATGCAATTTCCAAATGTCTGTAGCCATTTTGGTAGATATAGGCATCCTGAGACAATGTAGCAATTGTCTCATATTCTCAGACAGCCAGTTAATCCTTAAAGAAACTAATACAGTATGCAAGAGATGTAAATACATAAATTCCTTGGAGGCAAAAATCTTGCTTACAAACGAGGTTGTGAAGAACACACACAATACATCCTTCACACATATCACTTATCACACCCTAGATCTTCTTATACAGATGCACTTAAAATAATCTTTCCCAAACCTCATAGACCTACTAAGCCATCTAACAGCAACACCTTTTCTCGGCAATTATTAAAGCACACACCAAACACCCCAATTAAGCCTACACCCAATGATCTCCAAAGAATGAAGCCCATAGGGCAAACAAGTTCTTCTTTTTTCGTCTTTTCCCGGTTAGGGGTCGCCACAGCGGAACTCCAGACCACTAATGATTGGCAGTAGATTTTTTACAGGTGCCGAGGTGCCAGCTCAACGCCCAACCTTCAACGAAGGCACGCCCATTCTACGTATGTCTTTCGAACACCACTCGACCTCGGGGAGGACATGCAAAGCAAGTACTTTACCTAATTCTCTTGCCATTGGGGATTCCATTGTATGACACACAGATGTCTGACTCGGCAGATTAGACAAGGAGAAGATAACTGTAAGTTGCTTATCTGGAGCCAAGAACCACAGTATGACGTGCACACTCAAGTCACTGCACCCCATGTGTCAGTATGATTATATTATAGTCCATGTGAGTGTAAATGACCTGAGACATACCTCATCAGACTATATGAAAAGTTTATGTATTTGTATGAATATGTGTCATAGACAGGTACAAGCCTACTATTGAACAGCATTCTACCTTCACCGAGGATGATGTCACAGTATGTGCAAAAAATTATTTTAATAATTGGCTTAATTTTTGGAGTCACTCTAGGGGAATCAAATACCTGTCAGCATGGGAGGACGTGGTTAACAGACCACATTGCTTTGCCAAGGATGTCCTGTACCTGTTCTCCTTGGATTTTGGATATTGGCTAAAACTTTATCCACTCCCTTAGAACATTTTAAGGAAATGCCAAAATAACAAAACTACCAACATAGCAAAAAAAGACTCAAAGACACCTTAAGGTGTTACTATTCACTGCTAGGAATGCAAACAAAAAATTCCACACCCTACAAGCCCTCCTCACTATGGAGAATGTAGCATCTGTGCCATTACTGACACTTGGTTTAAAGCCTTAGAAAGTACTTTGGCAGTACCAGGCTACAGTGTCTTCCACACATTTAGACTAACAACAGCACCGACATGGACTAAAGGTAGAGGTGTCTCTATCTACATTAGCAACAAATATATCTCCAGGTTGGTTAAACAGGATGATGCCATGGAGTTCATCCATGTGCTGGTCACCTTAGAGAAGGTCCCTTACCATATCATAGCTAGCTATAGTTCACTCTCTCTACCCCAAGAGTTTCACAGTGCTTACCTATTAGAAGCAATCACCATCCAACCAAACACCTTATTCATGGGTGACTTTATCCTTCTATAGACTTGGAAACATACATTTCCACAATGTTTCCTGGACTTTATTAACATGAACACCCTGGACCAGATAGTTCGAACTCCAATCAGAGGATCAAATATACTGGATCTAGTACTCACCAACATGGTTAGTGTTACACCCCCAATGTCACATCCTCCCTAGTGAGGTCAGCTAATAAAGCTGTCTCCTTTGAAATAAAAATCAACATGGAAAACCCAACTAAACTTGTTATAGTTGGGAAATATTCTAAGGCAAACTACATCCTATTCAGCAATAGTTTGCCAAAATTCAAGGCTCCCCTTGACCCTGAGACCACAGCTACCCATACAGAATTATTCACAGAAACCCTGTACAAACATGTAATTGGCTGCATTATCTACTGGAAGTAAGCCCAAAGAAAACACCAATAAAAAAACCCACTGGTAGAATCCTTACCTCAACAGAGTATATAACAAAAGAAGAAAAGTCATGGCCAAACTCAGAAAGATCAACTTCTATAAAGAAAAGAGCTCTCTGATTCAACTAAGCAAGAAACTAAGAGGATTAATTAAGTCTTCAGGATAGCTTCTCAAGCCAAGGACATTCACAAGCCCATCTGCAGTTATGTCTGAAACCTTAAACATAACACACACAGCAGAGTGCTGAACCGCTGGTTAATGGCACCACCTTCCTTGATCAAGGAGACATAGCAAATATACTGGCCGATAAATTCAGTTCAAATTTCACCCCCCACTCCCCCTGTGAAATCCCTACTACCATACTCACCCTAACTATTAGCAGGGATCAGGTTGTGGCAGGAATTGCTAAGGTCAAAAACACTGCCTCAATGGACCCTGACAATATCCCTGGTTACCTCCTGAGAGCCACTTGAAGCACTTTTCAACTACAGCTGCAAAACAGGTTACGTACCAAGTGAATTGATGACCACAGTAGTCATCCCTCTTCATAAGGGTGGATCATCAATTAACCCTAGCAACTAAAGAACTATCAGTCTGATAAGTCTAATAATGCAAAGCCATGGAATGAATTATTTTGGAAATGATTAATAAGGACATTGGAAACCTACAACCTGGTTGATTTCTCTGAGAAGGTCACCAAGGCAATGGATGAGGTTATAACAGTGCATACCACATAATCTTGATCTGGCCAAGACATTTGATACAATACCTCACTCAGGCTTTGATAACAAACTCTCCAAACTAAGCATAAATCACTACATAACTCACTAGACTGCCACCTGGTTCACTGATAGGACCCAAAAGGTCAGAATTGGTGAGACCATCTCCACCAGGAAAGCAGTGAGCAGAGGAGTACCTCAGGGCTCCATGCTGGGCCTGTTTGACATCTACTTCTCAGAAGTCAAGCCTAATGTTAAAGGCCTTTGGCTCATCATGTTCGCAGATGACTGTAAACTGGGAGCTATTATAGATTCCCCATGACAAGAACATCTTGCAAGAGGGTCTAACACAGGCAAATGACTGGTGCCAAAGCCACATTTTAAAACTTAGTGCCAAGAAATGCATTATAATTTCCTTTGGGAAATTGACCACCCAAGTTAATTACTCTATCGATAAAACACTCCTAAGCATTGATCCTGTAGTCAGGGATCTGGGAACATATGTAGACAGTAATCTGGCCTTCAACTAACATGTAGCAAAGATAGTAAGAAAATCTTTCTATGCCACCCAACTTATAGGTAAGAGTATGACTTCCAAGTCCAAGGAAGTCATAGTGCCACTCTACTCAGTCCTTATCAGACCCATCATTGAGTACAATGCCCACTTTAGCATGTACCTAACCAGACACTTACAACAGATGGAATGCCCACAATGGTTCTTCACCAAGAGGATCCAGGGCATGAATACCCTGCCATACACAGATCACCTAAAGGCATTGTATCTATACTCAGCATCCTACAGGCTCATGAAAGGTGATCTATGCCTCAGATTCAGCCCCGATAGGTCTTTTGCACATCCACAAAATGAACAGCACTAGAAACACTAGATCCAATGATTTGAACTTCACTTGTAACATAAATAGAATGTGCTGGAAGAACTAATATGTGACTCAGAGGATCCCTGTGTTATGGAATTGGTGCCCCAGCCATCTGAATCAGAGTTCATCCCTGGCCTATTCAAATGAAACCTTGATCATTGGATGGGAAATTGCAAATTCACCCCAGGTCTGGCTCCCATGTCTCTGAGGGACAGAGGCAGTCAGTAAGCATAAAGTTTTTCCAATTAACATCCCTCCCAACAAGTCCCTTAGCTACCACCTTACTAACATTCTCCCCCTCCCAAACAGATAACCAAGGTATTCGGAGACAAAATTGGGTTGGGATGCATGATTAAGCTTATAAAGGCCCTAGTGGTCACTAGCCTAGTAACCACCTATGTAAACAGGAGCCATCCTACATAGGGTTCAGAAAGAGAGAGCCAGAACTTTATAAATGAGATTTAACCACCACCAGCTGTCAGTAAAGAAGGCATAAAAACACAAAATAAAATGTAAGAAGCTGCACAGCAAAATTCTGCATAGCTTGTAGATAGCCCTGATTGCAGTCTTCAAATCCTCAGTGGGGAAGTACTGCTGCAGTCCAGTCAACAAGTTGTTTAAGCAGGCACAATCACATAGAGATCCTGTGGGAAGATCCAATGCCTGTGTCAGGTGGTATTCACAGATTAGGCAATAATACTTGGTGGTCAGCTGATCTTCCAAAATCAAGCCCAAAGCTCACACTAAGGCAAACTCTAAACCTACTTGCCCTACAGATAACCATTTGGGCAAGCAATGGAGCAATACAGGGTTTAACGGCAGCTTCAACAGTGATGCTTCAGTCTCTTGTGCCTTGACCAGCACACAACTACCCCTCATCCAGTTAAGAATGTTATCTAAATATCCTTCAATTATTACCAAGGAAGGTATGCACTCCTGTGGGAAGGAGCCATATAGCACAGCATCATCAATGCAACAATGTAGCTTTACCTTCAATGTCTTCAACTCAAATGGCTTCCCTAAGTAGAAGCATGTATACTGGAAACTGAATGTGACCACAACAGAACCCTACAACAAACAGGGTGGGAAATGGGGAGTGAAGAGTCCTAAGAGGTAAACAGTCAGAATGCTGTAAAAGAAAAGGTACATTTCAGGAGGAGCAAACTGAGAAGAAGATTGATCTCTAATCACTAGGGAGGTCACTCAATGCTCTTATGAAGGCAGTTTCAGTCCATTGTCTCTTCCACAAGCACATTTTTTTCTCATGGATACAGTTTCAAAATCTGCCAAATAGTCATACTAGTGACCATATATTATAAGTGAGTTTTGCTTGAATAACTCTCATGTCCACTTTATGGTAATTAGATTCTAGAAAGAATACCGGAGGTGAAATACAGACTGCATTGGACAACATAATACAGCATTGCAGCCCCTTAATACTGATCTTCATTGAAGACACATAAAGCTTCACTCTGCCAGACCAGCACTTAGATATTATAATAATATAATACACACACACACACACACACACACACACACACACACACACACACACACACTCACCTGGGAAAGGCTGGCACAGATTTAGCAGCTATGCCCCCTCTGCCCAGACTTTAAGGTAGTTATTGCCACCAGACCACTCCAAAGCCATCAACTCTAAGGCTCTTAAAGGAGTACCCAATTATACTGAGTAAAATTAATACTAATACAAATGGTAGTGTTTGACCAATGCAGCAAGGCTTTCAGGAGTGGCCACAGTGTCACCAAATAAATACAAGTACTCTCAAAGGTTAAAATAGTCACTAAAAGACCAGCCATGAGGAAAAGTTTAAATATATTCAGTTATAAGTAATAAAAGAACATGAAAATACTAAATATCTATTTACAATAAACACCAGAGTTTCAATCACAGGAAATATTAAAAATAACATCGATGAAAAGATTCACCCAAATACAGAAAAAAATACTTAACTTATCTCACTATATTTTCCTGACTGATCTAAAGAATTACTGTCCCCTAGTTCATTTACTAGAGCAAGGCAAGATGATGTAGGTGAATGTTCCTTCTTTGTCAGGTTTCAAAAACAGACTGCTGTGAAACTTGTGTCTCATCTAGTACTAAAGCATCCTCTCAGCGCTGGATTACAGAATGACATCACATACTTCTGGTCATCTGACCTCTGGTTCCCACACTGCCTCCTTTACTAAAAAGTAAACCAGAATCTAGCACATATGTGTCATAATACACACATAGAGCTTTGCTAAGATGTGTTACATCATCTGAAAGCTATAAAACATTTCAAACACTTCCACCCTTCCAGGCTAGCAATTAGTTCACCCCTAAGGACAATATAGGAGAATTTCTAGTGCTGGTTTTCACAGACATTTTATCTCTGGTTGCAATCAGAACTGTTATATACAATCTTTATGGCCTAAACCAGGTAATTTAATTTCAGACTACTTTTCAAAGTTAGCTGGACTGAGATTAACTTCTTCTCTTCCAGTATCCTCTGTTACACTATATTCATTTCAAAATTTACAATATAGTCTGATGTAATCCGTACAGATGCTCGACTGCATCTTTCACCGAATCCTAATTTGGGGAGCATACTTGCGCGAAAGTGATGTTCACTGAAGCAGCACTTTTGAGTAAGTATGCTTGTTGTTCCAGTCGTACTATGGTGTTGTAAGGGAAAATTCCCTTTTCCTCACTGTAGTGAGACCTCGGAGTGACAGCATTCAAGTAGATTTAGTGTTTTTTTAACATACTTTAACGAAAGCGCTTTTTTGATGAAAGCGCTTTTGTTAAAGTGTGTTCGGTGGTTTTGGATTCGGGCTTTTGAACTTTCATTCAAAAGTCCTAGATCCAGTCTGACATACAGGTGTATTTCTTTACTGTCCCACAGGACCCACTGTAGGTACATTTTTAACACAAGCAGCTTTACAAATACATTTTCAATACAATAACCTTTACAACTCAGTTTGATTTACAAATGACATTTTTTTTTCAAAACTCTGGCTAGCTATGCTGGCATATGTTACACATCCGCTGCCCTACTTCTCATGGCATAGCTGGCACTATCTCACATCATCACAAACAAAAACACAGAGGAAAAGAAAATTTCAAAAATCCCTCTTCTCCTTTAAACTTCTTTTTGCAGGGTAGGAAGCCAACCACACCCCCTGAACTTATATATATACCAACTCTGAGATCATCACACCTCGGGGAAAAGGGTATATTCCAAAAAAATGTCATATCGGACTTGTTATATGTACATCCATTCTTTCTGACATTTAGTCTCCGAATTTTGGGACTTGTTCTAGTGGGTCCCAACATTTCAAATGGATACCCTACAAAACATGAAGTTTAACCCTCCAGAAGAGAACAATTGCCCCAAATTGACAGCTGCACCTACAGGTATTATCTAACCTAAAATCAAGGTTAGCTATGCCAAAGCACATGCTTCAGCCTGTGCTCCCACTTATACTGACTGCTGTCTGTTTTTTTTTCTTATCTTTCTTCCCTCCCAGATATGAAAAACAGCTTCTATGATTTTAGAAAGCATTAACTTTTAGCTGTAAGAAAAAGTGCATGGGCTATATTTAAATAAAATTAAACTGTACACTGTTCTATTAACTGCATTAAAGTATTATGGCTACTAGAGATGTTATTTCTTGTTCACTTCCCATAATTTCAGACTTAATTTGTTCACTGAACTGCTTGTCATTGTACCTTTAAATGCTGCATTTCCCTCAGCAAGGAATATTCAGAATTCTGAAGATTAACTGCTTGCAACTACACACAGCTTGTCTCCATGGAAATGTAAACAGCAATTGGTCTCTGTAAATTTCACTCAGAAAAGAATGCACAGCTGCCTTTAGCTACAGACATCTCAACTCCATTGAATATTTGTTAGGGGAAAACAAATTGTAAGCAAAACTATTTTTGTTCTTATTAGTATCTGTATAAAACATTTTAAGATATAAATTGTAAGAAGCTTTCATCATTTTGGGGGGCAGCACAGTGTGCAGCAGATAGTGTTGATGCCTCATAGCAAGAGGTTCCCTGGTTGGATTCTCAGCTGTGGTGCCTTCTGTGCAGAGTCTGCTTGTCTTCCTTGTGTTTGCATGGGTTTCCTTCAGGTACTCCAGTTTCCTTCCACATTCCAATGACATGCAGTAGGTAGATTTGACACTCTAAGTTGGCCATAGATGTGCAAGTGCATGGTGTGGAAGAACTACCATGACAGTGCTACACACTTGGAGGCGTAAACCTTGGCTCAAGATGATTATCACTGTTGAAGTGACACCCTGACCCCATGTGCAAAAATAGGAAAAAAGGGGTTGTGGATGGATGGACGTTTTAATAATTTTGTCTTACTTTTAAAGCCTACATGCTTACAAAAAACACCTATTTACAGCTTAAGCCAAATATAGTAATCTACACATTCACCCTTGTAAAATAAAAAAGACAGAATATCATAATTCTACATATAATATAATCAGTACATTTTTACACTCAACACCCACCCCAGCATCCCAAGCATATGATCATTACATTTGCTTTTATATTGCTTTTTTCTCGTTATAATGTAAAACCTATTCTATACTTCTTACAACTAAAAAAGTACTTGTTTACTTTAATATCTTTAACACATACAACAGTCACTGAAAAGGCTCCCCCACATTTAGAATACCCCTGACTACTCACTACACAAAGCTATTTTACTGTATATAGCATGAGGTTTACATCATGAAATGTTTTATACAAATATTAATAAAAACAAAAATTGTTTTACTTAGAGTTAGTTTTCTCCGTGTTAATGTCCTTCTAAGCATTAATAATATAAAGTGGAGTATATGCTTTACAGTTCACGCACAAGTTTAACAAAGTCAACAAAAGTCCAGTGTTCTTCAGCCACTTTTTCTTGCACAACCATATTTCACAAATGTGATAAGATGCTTTATAGTCTTCCATTTATTTACTAATTTCAGAGTTGCTGGTCTTCTTCCTGTTCATCTCCATCTCCCAACACCAGACTCTGGTTCAAGTCCAAGATAATAGTCAACTCTTGTGCTTTTTTCTGTCTCTTAAGCATTTTCCTTTAGGACACTGGAAAAGGTATAATTGGCAAAGTCTCTCTATGTTCTTTACCATCAAAAGAATGAAAAGCAGAGTTCCTTTCTGCTTGCTGACTCACTTTTTGTTGGATAAACCTTTTTATTTCCCTCTTGGCCTGTTCTGCATCAACAAAATAACTTTGATCCTCCAGGAAAAACACTTTGAAGACAGCTGGATACAGCAGCTTGAATCACACACCTTCCTCTCTACATTCACTGCTGGGATAAATTTGCTTCTCTTCTGCCTGGTGTACAGTGAATAATTATTTTCTGCTGTCTCCAGTTTTTAATACTTTGTCCTTCAGCCACAATTTTGTCAGGATCAATTATTTCTGCAGGTATGATTGCATCTTTACTAATACAGGTCTTGGCTTCTTTCTCATGGCCAGGTTTGGAGCATACACTTGATGTGCCCTTTCAATTAACAAATTCTGCTGTGGAACACCAGTCCAGTTGCTTATTTGTGCTTTCATAAAATTAATGCAGTCTGTTCCTTCCAGTTTCTCTGGTACAGCAGAAAATCTTGGGTTTGGTCTGCATACTCTTGTATTCTCACTACTAAGCTGCTATTTTTTAAACAATTTGTATTAAGAAACCTCATATTCAGCCAGCTTTTTCTTCATGTCAGCCTCTGATTTTTGCAGTTTTATCAATTTATCTGAATGGCTAGTTAAAGGTGCTTCTGTTTTTTTCCCAGCCCTTTGTTGTTTCAATTGATATATTAATTCAAAGCTTCATTTATTTTAATCACCTCTAAGAACATTTGATTTATTTTGTTATTATACAATTCTAGAAGCCATCTCTTGAGCTAAAGCTGAAGCTTGAGCTGCTTTTTGCTGAACAGCTGCAGAATCCTTCCCAGGCAGTGTTTTCTCTTCACCTTTTCTGGTTAATTTTCTTTTAAGTTTTTCAAAATTATTCTCTGCCTGCATCCAGGCAATGTATTTACTAGCCAGCAACTGCATTTTACCAAAAAACATTTTGAATGGCACTCCTTTTTCTCAGTTTCTGTTTTCACACTGGGAGATCTGAAATTATGCTGCTGATCAGTGTGCAGCCATCTTGGAAGTCCTTTATAGATTTATCTTTGGTGAAATCTAATGATGGACAAATTCAAATGAGTGTCTATATGAAGGGCACTTTTCCTCAAACTTGCTGCTAAATCTATTGCTTAACCATCTCTATATTAATCAATAGATCTTTCCAAGAATACACAGTTCCTGAAATCTGGAAAAAATTCTGTCATACCCTTTCATAAAGGAGTTAACTTTTCTGACCCCGCTAATTTCAGACCTATTGCAATACTATCCCCCCTATCAAAAATACTGGAAACAATGCATTTATAAGCAGCTCTTCAACCATATTATACAGGAAAACCTCTTAACCCCTATCCAGCATGCTTTTTCCCCATCACAGCACATCTACTGCACTAATTTCTTTCACACAAACCATTGCAAAATCTCATGACGATAACAAGCTAGTCTCCTGCCTTTTCCTTGATGTCTGTAAAGCCTTTGACACTGTTTCCCATAAAATACTTCTATCTAAACTATCTAGCCTTAACCTCTCCAACTCAACACTTCAAAAGTTCTCCAGCTACCTTTCTAACAAATTCTTGTCTGTCAGGTGGCTCTCTGCCTTCTCCCCCTTCCTCCTGTTCAAGCAGGGATTCCTCTGGGTTCCATTCTTGGACCCTTGCATTTTAGCATCTTCACTAATAACCTCTACACATCCTGCCCTCACTCCTCTTTAATACATGTCGATGACTCTACTATTATATCATGCTCAGACAATCTCCCCCACCTTTTCATCCCTACCCAAGAATCACTCCTCCCTGTGAAACAATGGCTAACCTGTAATCAACTCCTACTCAACCCTAAGAAAACCAAACTTCTCCTCTTCCTCCCAAAATCTCTTCAACAACACAAAAATTCCTTCACTGTCACCTCACTAAATAATACAACTAGCTCTGTCGAACCTCATACAAACTGCTTAGAGTGACTATCGATGACAGACTAAAATTTGATATCCAAATTCAACAGACTATCAGAAAGGCCTACCAAAAACTAGGGATGTTATACAGGCATAAAAAATATCTCACTAACGAAGCTAAGCATTTTTTACCGGCCTTCTTACTACCTATCCTATTGTACGCCGCAGCTATCCTCACTAACATACAATCCAATCTATCAGTTAAACTTGAAATCACTTATAATAAAATTGATAGATTTGTTGCCAATCTTCCCTACTGCTCTCACCTCTGCACAGCATTAAAAAACATGCAGTGGCTTGAATTCCAGCAACAACTCCTTCTTCCTCAGCTCCATCTTACTCACTCGATCCTATACAATCCTTCCTCCTGTCCTGCTCTCTCTACCCTCCTCTCTCACTACACACCAAAACATACTCTTCGAAGCGCTGATCAATACTTCTTAGAAATTCACAAGACTAATAAAAACATAGGCAAACTTCTCTACAACCACTCAGTTGCAAATGCGTGGAATAAACTACCCCCATGCTTAAGAACTATCTTTAACACTTATAGTTTCAAAAAATCTCTAAAGGACAACCTACCTAAATCTTGGTTCTGCCCTTGCCTTGCACCAGCTTAATCTACCTTCTCTGTTTCCCTCCTCGTTTGCATCCTATGCTCACACATAACGATGGGGTACTACTACATACATATGATTTTTGTATTATGCCTCTGACAACCTTGAATGTAATTAGTGTTAATTTCTAGTATGTTATTTTTATTGCAATTACATTTTTAATCTCTTACTCTTTGTTATTGTAAAGTTTATTATATTTTACCTGACATTTTGAATATGCTGGGGCTTTTCTTCTCAGGCCTCAAGTGAAAAAGGGTTATTTGCCGAGTCAAACTAAACCAGTTAACAAATTTAAAATAAATAAATAAAATAAATAATGTTAGAAAAAATATTTATTTACTTAAAAGTAATATGCATCTGCCACATGTATTTCATAACATTATCGGGGGCAGATGCTATGTTCAGCCCGATTAAATACCAGTGTTATCATTTTAGGAAATCAACTTGATTTAATGATTAATTAATTTTGTGATAAAGGTTATTATAGGAGATCTTTGCAGAATGAGCAAAGTTTGATATATTCACAAAAAGAAATTATAAGTAAACCAGTATTTTCTGGGTCTCCAGCAGTGCACAATTAAGTGATAGTGAACAGCGAATGAGAGTGATATTAACACAACACAGACATACAGGATATCTTAAAGACATTATAGGAAAGCATTAGCACATACTGAGTTTGATTAAGCCCCTTAAAAACATACTTCCAGAGTATCCCAAATTGGGCAATAAGAAAGTGTGTACTCTTAATCAGATGTATTATAAGGGACAAGACAAAGAAAATAAGGTCAAGTCAGAGGAAAGGGACATTTGTGTGTACAAAATGTATCTATTATAAATATATAGTCAAGAAAAGTGGAGTACCTCAGGGTTCAGTCCTGGGACTGCTCTTGTTTGGCACCTACTTCTCTGAAGTACAGGCCAACACTAAGGGACTCTGGCTAATAAAGTTCGCAGAGGACTGCAAACTGGGAGCCATTATTGAATCCCCAAATGATGTGGATACTCCACAAAAGGGCCTTACAGAAACAGATGCTTGGTGCCAGAGCCATGGGCAATGCCAAGAAATGTACAGTTATCCCCTTTGGGAAAAAACCATGTATCCGTGAATTACCACATAGGTGGCAGTAAACACCGAAAGTGTGATAAGAGACTTAGGGACACAGGTGGACAGTGGTCTCACCTTCTATAACCACATCGCCACAACAGTCAGGAAATCCTTATATGTGGCACACCTCATCACTAAGGGCTTTTCATACAGAAAAAAGGAGGTCATTGTCCCACTGTACTCATCTATCATTAGACCCATTATAGAATACAATGCCCCATTTGGTATGTACCTCTCAAGACATCTGCAACAACTGGAAAGGCCACAGAAATACCTCACTAAAAGAATCACAGGCCTAAAGCAGATGCCCTTCGCTGACCACCTTAAAAAACTCCAGCTATACTCTGTCGCATATCGTCTACTCAGTGGAGATCTCTGCTTAACATACAAGGCCATGTCAAACCCAGAGCTATTGGACATGCTACACTTAAAGAAATCCCAATCCCTCAGAGCCACACGCTCCAGGGATCTAAACCTTGTCATCACAATAAACAAAACATGCTGGCGGGATAGGTTCCTGACCCAGAGACTCCCCAGACTCTGGAATAAACTGCCCAGTGCCTCTTTGGTCCTCTTCAAAAGAAACCTTGATGATTGGATGGGAGAAAGAAAATTCACACTGGGGATCACATCAGTCACCCTGTTAGACAGGGGTCGGAAGTAAATAGTGTGGGAAGAAATAGCCAGGGAATTGTTATGGCTAGGCTTGTATAGGCCCTAGGGCTGATAGCCTAATACCAACCTATGAACCTATAAGAAAAATGAATTTGTTCACTCTACTACAACTAATAAAACGTTTTCATTCAAAGGCTTCACAGATTGTGACTCTAAGAATGTAGTGTACTTGGCTGAGTGTGAATGTTGTCAGGCATTGTATATAGTGAAAATCATTTGCAAACTTAGAGTGAATCTGCAACCATTTTCCAGTATTAAGAGAGAACTTACTGCAAATGCAGTACATAAGCATGCTATTAAGACAGATGAATCTGCAACCATTTGTCCAATATTAAGAGATAATTTACTACAAATGCAAAACATAGGCATGTTATTAAGACAGATGTTAAACATACCTTTAAGTTTACTGTACTAAAAATAATATATGAGAGCAGAAGAGGGGATGATATAGTTAACAAGAAAGAAAGTGTTAATTATTACAGAATCAACATGAAGTATTTTTCTTGTTTTCTTGTCAAACAGATCCAATACCTTTTGGGGACAGTCAATCACCCCAAAACTAAGTTGGGGCAGGAAGAGCAAATTGGTTTATTGCTTGATTTTTTTTTCCTAGATGTCAGGGCTGTTTTCAGTTTTAATTTTAGTCTTCTAAAATATTCCTTACTGAGTTTTGTTTGCATTTGTTTGTGTTTTATTGTCGATCCTTCATCAATTCCCAAATATTTATACACTCCCTCCTGCTTAAGTTCCTTTATATCACATTCCTGTCTCAGACTGATATTATCTTGGTGCTGCAGCTTTCCTCCTTTAAATGCTGCTTTTGCACATTTATCAAGACCAAACAACATTCTTATATGATCTGAGAACGTTTTAACCACTTTCAATTGTGCTATCAGTTTCTCATCAGATGATCTATGCAGTTTTAAATCATCCACAAAAAGAAGATGAGAAATCTTTCCATTTGGTTGTTTTCTGAAAGCTAAATTATAACCATGACCTAGAATGTTAAGTAGACAGCTTAATGGGTTAAGAACTAGACAAAAGAGCAGAGGTGACCAAGAGTCACCCTGGAATATCTCCCTTTGAATTTTTATCCCTGGGATAACAACTTGTTCTTTATCATGGCTTAGCTGTAAAGTGATTTGCCACTGTTTCATGGTCACTATAATGTAAGCGATCAATGTAGGGTGCAAAGTGCAGATCTGTAAGCACACCTTTATCCAAGACTGTGGGATGCTGTCAAATGCTTTTTTTGTAATCTGTCCATGTCATACTTAGATTCCTCCCCTTTTTTACGATTCTCCATTATGACTTTATTTAACAAAAAATGATAATTTGCTCGGTATGACTTTCTTTTGTTGCCATTTTGTTCTAATGCCATGATTGAGCTTTCTTCTAAATGACTATACAGTCTGTCTGCATCAATTCCAGTACATAGGCAAGTTATTTGTCTCTAGTTTTTAGGATAGATTGCACGTTCACTCTTAAGGAAGAGTATCATTTTTCCTTTTGCTAACTAGGTTGGTGTCTCTTCGGTATGCGCATATAAGTACTTCTTAATTAGAGCTAAATATTCATGTTTATTTATTTTTTATTTATTTAACATTTGTTAACCGGGAAAGTCCGACGTGGAACAAAGCCAATTTTTACGGGGGCTCGGGGAGAAATGCTCCAGACGCATGCCTTTCTAATATATGTCTTTGTAATGTAAAGATGTTAATACTTTTAGCAAGAAGTTAGGTACTGCACCTGTGCCTGGGGTTTCCCAGTTAGGAGTGTTTCTTAATTTTGTTTCAATTTCTCTGGCTGTTACTTCATCCCATTTCATATCCTGTACATTTGAACTTTTTATTGGGTCTTTTACTTCTTCTATCAGTTCAGCTTATTTGTTATGGTCCACAGGGTCTTCATAGATATTTCTCCAAAATGTGTCTATTTCTTCTTTTTTGTGGCATTTCTATTCTTTCTGCTTTGTTTCCCAGTTCTCTCTAAAACTTTTTGGGTCATCAATGAATTGCTTATTTTGTACTTTTCCTTTGTATTTATCTTCACATCATCTTAAGTTTTTCTGCCTGTGTTGATATCTTTAGTTTATTATATGCAGTACGATAGATCCTGGTCTGTTCTGAATCTGTGCATTACCTTTATCATATCTATCTTTCTAAGTATTTTTATTGATCTGCTCCTTCTTCTTGTCTTAATTGCTTTGCTTAGTCCTTGTAAAATATTAAATCTAGTAAGGTAAGTCCAGTGAAGAATAGTATTTAGGGTTTTTAAGAAGGATTCATATGTTCATAGGTAGGTACTAGGCTATACGTAAGCCTAGCCAACAAGATTGTCTGGTTTACGCCACCCAAGAAAGTTATTTTCCTGTGCCACTGTCGAGCTTAATGAGAGAGGCAAGACATAGGGTGGGGAAGATTAGAATATATGTCCTGATACACTATGATGACTTCTTAGGTGAGAATGTAACACAGAATCGTATTTTGAAGAATAAATATCTTTAAGAGGTGAGTGAGAGATTCCCATAAGCTGGAGCCTAGCATGAAGAATCAGAGATCGCTGTCATGTTGAAAAATGGAATTGAGGGTGGTTGATATTTCTTAAATTGTTGGATGGAGTACCCATTATGAGCGTTGAGACTAAGGATGATGTATTATTAAATAGCTTGAATAGCTAAAATCGAGTGGCAGATGAGCTTTTTGTTTAAACTACTTCATTTTTTCTAGGGTAATATACTGATATTCACATCTTAGGCAATGGTGATGAGTCTATAAATGCTATTAGAGATGGTTTGAATTGTGGAATTCTTTCTGGATGCTGCATATATTAGTGGGAGTCTGCATTCTAGCTGAGCAAGTAAGATACCTTTGGCTATGACAGTTTTATTGGCATTAGAAAGAAAAGCAACAGTCTTATTTACAATGCTGATAGAAATCAGCCAGTGCATTCACATTCTTTACATCAATAATGTATTATATTGCAATGCAGAAAAACAGAGTAATATTTATAATTTTCACAAGCAATATCTTGAGAACTGAAAGGCCAAAAGACAGTGCATTTGTGAGGTTGCAGTTAACATGGAATGTCTAGACAAAACTCCTACAATATGGGAAGCTGAATGTGCCTGGCTTAATAACGATCAAACAGGATCGCTGTGGCCTTTGAATTCCTAGCTTCAATAATAAACTTTTATGAGAAATGAAGAAAAAGCATAGAGAAGGCCTTAGGGTCAAGTCTGTGGGAACCAGTATAAATAAATGTATGTCATTTAATAAATGCATGATAATTTGAACCCAAACTTCCAAAACTTATGGGAGGTTGACATGTCACTCAACAATTTTTTACTTGGGGGGCACCTTCAACATAGGGGTAAGCTCCCACACAAGAACTACATAGATATGTAACACACACACACACACACACACACACACACACACACACACACACACACACAGCAACTCAAGATTGCGCAAACTCAGGGAGAAAGAAACTGAGGAAAATGCACAACTCACTCACCTTTTTTTTTTAAACAGACACCTCTTTATTCCATCATAACCAAGTACATACATATACAATCTGAATGCATAGTGACCTTCTTTTTTCCCAGTGATTATCTTCTTTCCATAATATGTAGTTACATTACAATTCTAATTATACGTCAGGCTCAACCCAACCTGAGGATTACAACCAGCTTCTACTTTATCGTATTTTCTACATGTTTATACATTTACATTTGCTAAAGATCAAAAAGATTCTAGCTTTGGGGCATCATTGCTGAACCATATTTTATTTCCCTCTCTTTTCTACACTTGGGCCTATGTGTTTCCCTTCAATTATACTGTCTTTACATTGGCTCAGTCAGATGCTCCCTCCTGCACCAAGACTGCCTTATTGTACCTGTGTTTATTCAGTGTTGATCTGTGACCCCTATTTAATCCAAACTCTATATGACACACATTGCACTCCCCTGTTCATTTCTTTCTTTAGTAATCTTCACCTTTTTACTTATCAGTTAGACATAATATAGTCTCCTCTTGCTTAGTGCGTATCTCCATCTTGCTTATAGTGGTGGCACCCATCTATAGATTATCCTTTTTTAACAATTTAAGTATACCTCCTTTCCCCATCTCAGCAGTCACCTTCTTTCCAATTTTACTCAGAACCTTTCACTGTTTATGGTGCCCTTTATCATGCATGTTTCTAACTGTCCTCCCTACTGAACTCACTCACCTTCTTGTGCTTGACAAAACATCAGCAAATTTTTCAGTGATGACATTTGTAATTTCAATCATCTAATCCAGTAACAAACAAGAGGGCTACCATATTTTCACCAATGTATCCTTGCCATTAGAAGGGTAATTGAGCAACAATGTCTCCAGTACATGCTGTTTGTGATGTAGGCAAAATGATTTTAGATTCAGACTGGGCAAGCCCACTTACTAACTTTTTGCCAACAAGGGCCTTAGAAGTACAGGCATCACAAAGTACCTGCTATGCTGTTTGCAAGGTAGTGTATGGATCATGAGGAATATGAACTGCAGATAAGAATTTGTTTATATACCATACATTTACTGTCATATTGCCTAAATAAATGGAGTACGGTATTGCGGGATCCAGTTCTGCAGAGCATAGAAAGAAAGAAAGAACTACGCTATTTACAAGTCATTGATGTGATGTTTTGTCACAGGTGGCTTTACCATCTTTGCTAGAAAGCATCTATTCTCACTTTAATTTTAAAAGGTTGGCAGGGAGAAAACATCAATTCAGATATATGCATAGTCTTAAAATGTGTGCAATGGGCCCATGGTTTGAAAAAATGGCAAAGGTAAATTTAATCCGCCACTGGCCAGATGCATTTTATATGAATGTGGGTTTTAATGTAATTTCAATAAATGTGACTTTCAAGGTCAGAGAAGTTTACTGTTATTCATGCTAAGTCTGTTTTCACTGTGACACTGTACTGTTTTGCTTAGCAAATGGCTAGCAGTGTTTGTGCTATAAAATTTTAAATAAAAGTTAATTCCAAATAGCTGTAATCATTGAAGAAGTTGTGTATGTTTTTCATTTATATAAATGTACCTACACTGCCTCAAGAGACCCAAGTCAACAAGGCTGGCAGGAGAAACAAGGGTGGTCCAACTGTTCATAATGCTAGGTTGAAGAATGTTGTCACTAATGTGGGCTTTTCCAGATCAATTAAGGATATCTCAGCCAGCGGATGGATATTTCTGCCTGTTTTTTGTTTTTTATTTTTGGTAATTTAATAGGTTGCAGCTTACTGGCAGTATTTCTTTGATTGGGAAAGTTCCAAAGCACAAACACCACTGTAGAGTCATGAACCTCTTCCTTTAATGTTAGTTCTACAATTCAAAAGTCATAAAACCATAAAGTACAAGTAAATCACAGTAACAGTTAAGCACTTTCACCCAGGAAACTAACATTAAAGGAAGAGGTTCATGACTCTATAGTGGTGTTTGTGCTTTGGAACTGTTTTGCTGGTGTACGTTTTGATTTTGACTGGGAAAGTACTAAAGATGAGGGCTGCACTAATGTGTTACAGCTGAGCCTGCAACTAAGGGAAAAATTGTTGAATTAATCTGTCTGGCTATGGCACACAATTGCATGGCAGCAAGTAGTGCTGCCCAACGAACAAACAAGCAGAAACCTACTCAAATGCTGGGCTTAAATACCAGAAGCTAAAACTTGAAAAAAATTGAAAAAGGTTCAAAAGTAACAATGAGGATGCTTATTCCAATCCAAACCATAGACCACCCACCCTTCACCAGACAGGTTCCATTCTCCCCTTGATTGTGTCATGTAGTATGAAAACAAAGAATTTGGAAGTAACACAACTGCTGGCAAGTTCACTGAAAAATTATTGGTTAAGGGTTAAGGCTGACAGGCTGAAATGGCTTCAGATAAAGGGGATTATAATTTACTATTGAATTTGTTTGAACCTGGAGGTAGTTATATTAATTATGGATTTGCAGGGGCTAGGATCCCACACATATGTGTTTTGGGCAGCTTTGGTCACCATGTAAAATAATTATTTTTAAAATTTCATGTAATCTATCAATTCAAATTGTTGAGCACTTACAAATTCAGTGACAAATTAGTGTCATATAACTATCAGATTGTTTTTACAGTACCAAAAGCACTCACCAATCATAATTAAAATCTTCAGACTGTGTATCAATGACAATGGGTGAATGGAGAATGGACTCCTATATGCTTAAAACAAAGCTCTTCTGTGACCTTTTTAATCATAATCTGGATCAGTGGATGGAAATAGGAAATGTACCCCAAGACTGACCCCTATTCTTCTGATGGGTTGAGGCAGTGCTTAAACACTTTACATTTCAGTAGGACTCCTAATACAGTGATGGTCAGACCCAAACAAAATAATCCACTACAAATGAGAAGTAGTTAAACACCTATGGAATAACACAGGTGGGTGACAAACTGGAAGCATGGCTGGACATAAAATCTCCTATCAGGAATAATAGTCCAGTACTCACCTAAGAACCTATGATAGTTTTCTCATTACTATCTGCATCTCATATCATCTTTTTACAGACATAGATATATTGTAATTGATTTTGATATTTGGATAGTACTACAGGAACATTTATCCCTAAATGTGAACAAGTACTTACACCTTTCACTTCATTACTCTTCCTTATTCACTCACTTCTTTAAGTCTATCAATTTCTTTCCCTTGGGCTTTGCTCTAAATATACCATGAGCCTACTTTTTTCTCCCACTTCCTGTTTGTATTATACTAACTTACCTTTAATTTCGCTACAAACTGGCTAAAATGTCTCTGAATATTAAATCATTGTTATGTAACTTATATCTATTCTTAAGCAATATTTTCATATTATGTCTAATTTGGTATAATTATTTAAATATACTTTTTTATTATTTTTGAAGATTGTAAAATTAGTTATTGTTCTTACAAATGTTTTGTAATACCTTTCTTCCTAGGCACTGGCTGAAAGCGGTCTCCTACCCATTTGGACTTTCCTTGTAATCAAATGTCAATAAATAATAAATAAATACTGTATGATTAGCAATAAATGGTCACAACTGGAATCATGGACTACTTTGTACAATGCCAAAATAATTACAGAGTATATAAGTACTAAATAAAAGACAATTCCTTGTGTTTGCCATAGTTTCACTGTTTTACTCACCATATTTTGTCAGTAGGCCAAGAATAAGGGAATGATTAGATATTCTGGCACATAAAAAATGCATCTTAACTTTCATCTTCACTAATCGCCAATAGTAACATCACATTAGATAGTGAACCCATCTTTGCACATACCCAAAAAAATTTTAAACACCTTTATTAAATTCTTACTTTGTAGACATTGATATAAGTATATATACAATAACAGAAAAGAAAACAAAGCACTGCAAACATTTTTCAGCCATATAAAATTGTGTAGTCACTCAAAACCACTTTTACCTGCATGCCCGCGCATACACACACACACACACACACACACACACACACACACACACACACACACACACACACACACACACATCACCTACACAGTCCGCAATCTTTGTACAAGGCACCTTAAAAAGACTTCTTGAACTCTCTGACCATGCAAAATCATCATTATTGCGAACCTAATCCTGGACTAGAAACAAGACACATAAAGGTTAAGAAATCTAGACAGCTTTTCATTAACAGTCTTCTAGAAATAACACCAAAAATGGAGAACAGCATTCAGCGTATCAACAAAATCACTCTAAATACCTTCACTAAACAGCTTTTATTTACCAGAAATCACAGTTCGCTTATTCAGTAAGCGCTTTCGTCTTGAAAAGACTTCCTCAGACTGAATCAGTCTCAGTCTTCTAGAAATGGTTACAGAAGGTCATGCCCTAATGTAGCTGCAGGAAAAATCCACTGTTAGACATTATTATTACAAATATACCAGACAAGTGGACAATCCTGGGAACACTGACCAACTGCTTATTAACTGACTTATAATTCATTGATTCAGCAGCAATGTATAACTGTACAGATCTAAAATCTACTGCCTCAGCATTCTATAATCTTATTGATCAGATGGAGGATAGACCTTACCCATTTAAGAAAAGAAGAATGTAGGGAAATAAACTACCATAGTTAGGTCCAAATCTACAGGAACTGATAAAAGACCTGGATTGAATGAAAAGATAGTCAAACAAGAAGTTTTATCGGCAAACTGAAATGTATTACTATGATCAAAGCAAATAAAGGGAATGGTGCTTAATTTAGGAATCTGCAATGCATTACTATGGTCAAAGCCAATAAAGGGAATAGAGCTTAATTTAGGAATCTGCAATCAGTCCATCTAGTACAGCCAAAGAAATCTGGCAAATGATTAAAACTCATAGTACCAATAGAATATTCACAAAAGAATATTCACAAAAGCAGAGTCAACTAAAAAACTAATCTTTGAAACCTTAACCTCAATTAAAGATGCTTGTCTCCTTCATCTACCAGTACATTCTTTAAAAGCATTCCTGCCACTACCTCATATATCTGGGTCTATATCAGATCGAAGTTTTACTACTTCGAATCAGTATACATCGAACACTACTGATCGAAGTAGTAAAACATTGAATCACCATTAAAACATTTTGTAAAACAAAACAAATAAAACAAAAGGGTGTAGGCAGGGGGCAAGCCCCCCTGCACCCCCACACACCCCACTACTTAAATATACCAACTCCAAGACTGCACTACATTGAAGTAAACAGAAATCTCCCCTTACGGAAATTTATGTTTACACGTTCGAGATTCTAAGCATTTGCTATTGTCGTGTCGACAATATCAGATTCGATATTGTCGGCTTTTGACAATGTAATATAGACCCATATATCTCACCATACAAACTACAGCTATGCCCCCTCCCCATTCTACTATGAAGACATACAAAGGACAGTTTACAAAAATCCTGAATAAAGCTAATTTTAGTATTGCCCACATTTCCATACATTTCATTCCAAACTCGGAAGTTATATATTAAGAATGGTGAAGACTGCACAATATAGAAGTTTATAATAATGGCTAATACCCCCCCCCCTTTTAAGCATGCTTTAATTAACTGATACACTTCTAAAACTACCATTTCCCACAATTATTTCTGACTACTGACATTTTCAAATATGTGTATCCTGGATAAAATGTTTGAACAAAATAATCTATGAATAAGCCTTGGAGTGCACACAGAAATATTCCTTTTTCACTGACAAACAATATGGATTTTGGCATGAATAATGCACTATAACAGCACATTTGCTATCTTACTAATCAAATCCTGAAAAATATGGAAGAACACATTTTCATATCAGCTCTTTTACTAAATTTAAAAAGGAACCATTGCAATAATTACTAGTTGAATTGAATGTTTTAACATGTACTATTCATACAGAACATTCACGGTAGTAAACTACAATATGCACACCAGTAAAGACATCCTCAGTTGGGGAGTTCCTCTGTTATTCTGATAATCTTTAAAGTCCCATTGGTATTTCTTGGTTTCTGATGGAATTAAGTTCTAACACACACTCGTCTTTAACACACACAGCCACACACCTACCTGCCAGCTGCCACTCACTTGTTCATTCATTCGTAGTCCGTACTGCAGTCCAAACATCTTCTCAGGAATTCAAATTCCACATGTGTGGAAGAGGAAGATGTAAACAACCAGTCGGACAGATGCAGAATCTTCTGTGTCTGTGCGACCGGACACAAAGGGTGTTCTAGCCTTTAAAAAAGTAAGCTTTGTTTTTTTTTTTGGTTTTTTTTTTTTGGTTAAATGAGAAAATTAATTTCCCTTCTCCCTGCTAGCACAACAGCAGAGGTCCCAGTATGCCGTACTGGCATGTACCATCTCAAAAAAAAGCCCTGACTGTCTGTATTGATTGCTTCTCACTTCCACAAGGGATATTGCTGAGTTTTCTAATCAAACCCAGATTACCTGGGCCACAGTCAAGAATCCATCCTTTCATTTTATGGTGTCAGGCATGTTGGTCATCTTCTGATGGGAGAAATGCCTCCTTTGTCATGTTGTAGACTGTGGAGCAGACTAAGAAAGTGAAGTATTGGGTTGGAGTGAGCCAAAGCTTTAAGTGTACCTTTGAAAATTGCTTAAGCCCCTCGGTGTTGTCATTAGCAGCAATCATACTGAAGCATGGAGTCATGCAGCAGGCCAAATAATGAGAAGAAAAAAGCTTTACACGGTACATATTTATTGTACAAGCAACAGACACTAATCAGAAAAGTCTGTTTATTGGAATAAGTGAACCCCTGTCCAGCAGTATTTAAAAGCACTGACAAATGAAAAGTTTTGTTTAAATTTTAGTTTTCATTTGTATTCACATTCCATATCCATTTTAAATAAAAATAATTTGGGCATTTTTGCATGCTCACATGATTTAAATGTCCAGTTGTCACATCAGTGGTCAGTCCATGGCACACAACTTCAGTACCCCGACATCCCCTCCCCCAGGCTTAATCAGGCCCTGCTTGGCCTAAAACCTAAATGTACTACTAGTTAGGAAAAATGGTCAGAGGAAACAGCTTATCAGATTTCAAAATTCAGAAAATAACCAAAGTAAAAAGTAAATAAAAAATATTCACATACACTTATAAAGATAAATGAGACCAAAGCACTCTGTACTTAAGTCCTCATTTGTATGAGAGGAAATCTAATTTTTTTCTCTGCAAGGTAACGGCCAAGTTCCAAGGGTACTCAATACAATTTTAATTTAACAGATACCTTCAAAACAGCTTTTTCACCTTTATAATTCATTTCAGGGCAAGTCCTTCTCATCTAAAATGATTAATGCTTTAAACAATAAAGCACCATCAATTTCTTTACTAAGTTATGCAAATCCTTTGCACCAAGTAAGTATGGCATTACTTTGTAATATGTGATGTAATAGCATCACAAAATGGCAAAAATCTGTTGCCATATAAACAGAGTAATTCTACATTTACCATCTAGAAAGCAGAATCAGTGTATGTCATTACAAATGTGAGCCTGTATTTAAACTAACAAAAAAATGAAGAGAAAAATGCCCCAAAGAGACAAAGTAAGCATTGCTTATCAACAACCATGCTTATTTCTTGTTACATACAAAGTATTAAGCATTGCATTTTCTTCATCGGAAATAAACACCTTCTCTTTGTACTTTTTTTGCTCATAAAGAAAAATTGTTCTGCTTGTACACACACAGGAGTATCTATGTTACATTGATCCTTTGCTACACATTTCTGCAGCACTGCAGAATAGAAAATATTTTTTTCAAGCAGAACTGAACACAGATATTACATATCCTGAACATAAAAGGAACAAGACAGTTGATAATACCATTATACAAGTCAAGCATTAAGGAAATACAAAGTCTGAACAGGTAAACAATGAAATAAAGCAGACAGATCTCTAGTGAATGTATGTGTTTTCAGGTGAAACATGCTCACCCTATCACTCACCACCACCATCACATCCTATAACTTATACAGTTCCAGCTCTCTTTCCTCTTCGTTTAGGTCTATTTCATATTAAGTAATACTACAGCAGTAAATCTAAACTGGATGGGCAATGTCAGTAATCCATGTCATCTAACAGTCCTGCAGAATGATTTGCATCCAGCCACAACACTTGACCATCTAGCTCATTCCTCATGGTCTGCCAAGTTACCTGTTCATTCCTCAAGCAAGAGCCCTACAGCCCCATTCACTCTCTGGGACAAGAGTCAAGGGGTCCAAGAGTGACATCTGTGTGGTTAGGATCAGATTTTTGGTACATATACCCTACCATTCCCACACATGCTCAAAAGGTTCAAGAAATGTAGTCAAAGCCCAATCTCCTTACAGACAGCACCTCTTTTGTGACTTCAGTCTGTAATAGTGGTTCTGCCATGAAAGTGTGCCTGTGTGTATTCATCCATCATGCTCCCTGAGGAGAGGTGAGAAGCCTCCTCCTCTTTATTCCTCTCCTTGCCAGACCAGCTCCAACAGGTGCCTGTGCTGTAAGGAGAACTCTATAATTGGCACAATTGGATCATAGCCAGGGCTTTATCCTTCTATGCCAATGGAGTTGGTGATAGGATGCTAAAAGGGTATTACATCTGCATCAAGCTAACACCAAAATGAGTCTACTGATGCATGTAGACAAACTCTTAGTGTGCACAGCTATACTCGGTGTAGGCAGTACAATTTTAGAAGTTAAAACACAAAACCTTGTTTAAAAACTATGATATTTTAATGAAGTAAGCCATCATTGTGTGTACACAAAGTAAAGATGAAAGTAAATATGACATAGGGAAGCTCAGGAAAGTTCCCTTCATCACAAAGGGTGTATCTCCCTTTTTCAACATAAATTTACTACTGCAGTTTCACATCCTAATGGAGTGTAATTTCAGCAGGAATAAACTACCTTTTTCAAAATTTCCCGTACCATGATTTAGTTCGGAGTTGTGATATATATATATATATATATATATATATATATATATATATATATATATATATCTCTGAACAAAATGAACAGTTTGTTCCGGCTATATTCCAACTTTTAAAGCTGGCTTAACAAAACACATTTGATTATGTAAAAACACAAGTGCAATGAAAGATTTTTTGTCATATTCCCCAATTGCTGTAATACCCCAGTTTTAGCCCTCAATCCTTTGCCTTAAAAATATAAAGAATATCTACAGGTTACACCAAACCACAAGGATAATTCCAGACTGCCTCAGCAAAAGTCATGAAGTTAGGAAGGTAAAAAGACAGCAGAGGTAGAATATGAATGTAAAATAAAGTGCACTAAGAAGGTGAATAGGGAATGTTAAAAAAAAAAAAACAATAATAATAAACCCCACTGCCATTTTTTAATTATCCCCCAAAATTTATTTATTTTATTGATTTTACATTTGTTAACCAGGTTAGTCCAGTTGAGCGTTTGGCTCGTTTTCAGTGGATATCCGAGGAGAAAAGCTCCGCAGTGAGGTGTTTTTTTTATTTTACTTACAAACAGTTAAGACACTACCATTTGGAACTAATCAAACAGTTAAAGAGATAACATTTACAATAAATCATACAGAAAACCCTTAGGTATAATGTCATAAAACTTACAGAAAACACTTAGGTACAAAGTCATGAAAGGAATAAAACATTCACGATTCTTGTTTGGTTATATACATTATGCACAAAAGGCATAGCATGGGGATGAAGTGGTTAAACATAGAGATAGAGGGGTAGCAGTTTATTAGGCAGCGGAAGATGAGGAAAAAGAATGAGAAGAAATAGATGGGAAGAATAAGGAGGGGGAGGTATTAGAAGCTAGGGTAGGGTAGTTTCATGGAGGATGTTAGTGGGCCGTACTAGATGCACACTGTCAGAATATATATTGGCATTAATAGATATGTATTGCAGAGAACCATGAACTGGAGGTCAACATGCCAGGCTTACACTCTATAAACAAAGGCAGGGAAGGAAAAATCATAACAGGAAGAGGAACAGCTATTTTTGAAAAGGAAGGGGTTAAGACAGCAAGTGTATAGGGTGGTGAAAAAGCAAAACTGATTACCTAGGAGACAGACTACAGTAACTTGGTATGAGAGTTGAGAAATAACCCCCCTCACCCCTTCACAAGGTGTGCAAAAGAAAAAGTCACAGTAGAATGAAACCTAAAGAAAGCAGGAAAAAGGTGAGATATTACTTATCTGGAGTCTGAATAAGGCAGGCATTACCTGGAGCACCTGGACAGCATTTACACATGAGCAGGCTTAAAACTATCTCCTTAAAAGCATCAAGTCTTGTACAGTTTGTGTCACAGCCCTCTCTGTAAAACCTTGTCTCTAGTTCTCTCCAATAGGGATGAAGGAAAGGACACCATTATGGAGTCTGGTAGCCACCTAGAAGTGTCCCATCTGTATGGTTCACAATTAACATGTTTTCAGAACCATCCCACTCTGAAATGGGAGTGGCTGACATTGGGAGAATGGGAAGGTGTTTCAGAAAGCATTAAGGGTGGTTCAGAAGTACAGGAACATGTGAAAAAAATGAAAGGTATCATTAAAAAGCAAACAAAACAAAAAAGTAGTTAAATTGCAGGCCTTTGTTCAAAGTACCCTTTTGTAGTCCAAAATGAATTGACAGTCCCCCCCCCACCCCCACACTATTCCTGAGGTGTCAGAACTGTCACTGCACTTAGAGATCCTTGCAGCCACTACTGGAATGGAAAGAATTTGAGAATAATTCTGTTGCCCAGTGCTTACAGTGGAAAGATTTTTATTTGTATTTATTTAGTTACTCAAATGTTACAGAAAGTGCTTTATTTTCATTTGTTTTATAACTAATCTCTAGTTTCCCCCCTTACTGAGTAAGTCTACAACAAATATGACCAACTTTCTTTTCCTTAACTTTGGATAACTATTTTTCTGAGGCACAGATATCTTGTAGCATTATGTTTTCTATCGTTTATTGTTATTCTGCTCATATAGTGATTTGTTAAAGTACAGGAAAATCACTTTTCCACAAACCTGACTTTTTGATAATGACACAGTAAAATTAAAGGACTGGAAAATAATTCTATTCCCAGACCCTGCAGTGGGATTTTTTTTTTGGGGGGGAGGTTGAATAGTGTAGGCAATTCTATATCAGCTGCATTTATTTTATAATTTATTTTATGTTATTTTTCTCATTTCTATGCTGCTCTGTAATTCTACTGCCAAATATTACCAACTTTTTTTCACAGCACAGATGTCTTCTTCCATTATATTTTTCTCTTTTAATGTTATTCTGCTCATTAACTGATTTGTTAATGTACAGTACAATCAGTCCACTCAAATTGACTCCTTGATAATTACACAAATACTGTAAGACTTAGAAATTACTCAGTGTACTTTTGCAGGAAGCTTCATTGCTGATGATTACAAAAATCAGTGACTTGAGGCATGCAGCAAACCATTCCTGTTCCTCTAAATGAACTTGGGATATTTCTGGCAATAAGTGCAGATGACTAAAGTTCTACTTCCAGTACATGGTTTGAATCTTTCCATCTTCATTTTCCTACTGTATGACCTCGAGCAAGTCACTTAATCAGGCAGTGCTTTGTGGCACTTGGGAATTTACTCCTGATGGTCTCACAGACCGCATGCTTATCAACTCGGCATCAACCCATTTCCCTTTATTCCTTTTTCAGTACACATCTCACCTATCACAGTACTGTTTCTACCCTTTATTCCTTTTTCAGTACACATCTCACCTATCACAGTACTGTTTCTACCCTTTATTCCTTTTTTCAGTACACATCTCACCTATCACAGTACTGTTTCTACCCTTTATTCCTTTTTTCAGTACACATCTCACCTATCACAGTACTGTTTCTACCCTTTATTCCTTTTTCAGTACACATCTCACCTATCACAGTACTGTTTCTACCCTTTATTCCTTTTTCAGTACACATCTCACCTATCACAGTACTGTTTCTACCCTTTATTCCTTTTTCAGTACACATCTCACCTATCACAGTACTGTTTCTACCCTTTATTCCTTTTTTCAGTACACATCTCACCTATCACAGTACTGTTTCTACCCTTTATTCCTTTTTCAGTACACATCTCACCTATCACAGTACTGTTTCTACCCTTTATTCCTTTTTCAGTACACATCTCACCTATCACAGTACTGTTTCTACCCTTTATTCCTTTTTCAGTACACATCTCACCTATCACAGTACTGTTTCTACCCTTTATTCCTTTTTTCAGTACACATCTCACCTATCACAGTACTGTTTCTACCCTTTATTCCTTTTTCAGTACACATCTCACCTATCACAGTACTGTTTCTACCCTTTATTCCTTTTTCAGTACACATCTCACCTATCACAGTACTGTTTCTACCCTTTATTCCTTTTTTCAGTACACATCTCACCTATCACAGTACTGTTTCTACCCTTTATTCCTTTTTTCAGTACACATCTCACCTATCACAGTACTGTTTCTACCCTTTATTCCTTTTTCAGTACACATCTCACCTATCACAGTACTGTTTCTACCCTTTATTCCTTTTTCAGTACACATCTCACCTATCACAGTACTGTTTCTACCCTTTATTCCTTTTTTCAGTACACATCTCACCTATCACAGTACTGTTTCTACCCTTTATTCCTTTTTCAGTACACATCTCACCTATCACAGTACTGTTTCTACCCTTTATTCCTTTTTTCAGTACACATCTCACCTATCACAGTACTGTTTCTACCCTTTATTCCTTTTTCAGTACACATCTCACCTATCACAGTACTGTTTCTACCCTTTATTCCTTTTTTCAGTACACATCTCACCTATCACAGTACTGTTTCTACCCTTTATTCCTTTTTCAGTACACATCTCACCTATCACAGTACTGTTTCTACCCTTTATTCCTTTTCAGTACACATCTCACCTATCACAGTACTGTTTCTACCCTTTATTCCTTTTTTCAGTACACATCTCACCTATCACAGTACTGTTTCTACCCTTTATTCCTTTTTTCAGTACACATCTCACCTATCACAGTACTGTTTCTACCCTTTATTCCTTTTTCAGTACACATCTCACCTATCACAGTACTGTTTCTACCCTTTATTCCTTTTTCAGTACACATCTCACCTATCACAGTACTGTTTCTACCCTTTATTCCTTTTTCAGTACACATCTCACCTATCACAGTACTGTTTCTACCCTTTATTCCTTTTTCAGTACACATCTCACCTATCACAGTACTGTTTCTACCCTTTATTCCTTTTTTCAGTACACATCTCACCTATCACAGTACTGTTTCTACCCTTTATTCCTTTTTCAGTACACATCTCACCTATCACAGTACTGTTTCTACCCTTTATTCCTTTTTCAGTACACATCTCACCAATCACAGTACTGTTTCTACCCTTTATTCCTTTTTTCAGTACACATCTCACCTATCACAGTACTGTTTCTACCCTTTATTCCTTTTTCAGTACACATCTCACCTATCACAGTACTGTTTCTACCCTTTATTCCTTTTTTCAGTACACATCTCACCTATCACAGTACTGTTTCTACCCTTTATTCCTTTTTTCAGTACACATCTCACCTATCACAGTACTGTTTCTACCCTTTATTCCTTTTTCAGTACACATCTCACCTATCACAGTACTGTTTCTACCCTTTATTCCTTTTTTCAGTACACATCTCACCTATCACAGTACTGTTTCTACCCTTTATTCCTTTTTCAGTACACATCTCACCTATCACAGTACTGTTTCTACCCTTTATTCCTTTTTCAGTACACATCTCACCTATCACAGTACTGTTTCTACCCTTTATTCCTTTTTCAGTACACATCTCACCTATCACAGTACTGTTTCTACCCTTTATTCCTTTTTCAGTACACATCTCACCTATCACAGTACTGTTTCTACCCTTTATTCCTTTTTCAGTACACATCTCACCTATCACAGTACTGTTTCTACCCTTTATTCCTTTTTCAGTACACATCTCACCTATCACAGTACTGTTTCTACCCTTTATTCCTTTTTTCAGTACACATCTCACCTATCACAGTACTGTTTCTACCCTTTATTCCTTTTTCAGTACACATCTCACCTATCACAGTACTGTTTCTACCCTTTATTCCTTTTTCAGTACACATCTCACCTATCACAGTACTGTTTCTACCCTTTATTCCTTTTTCAGTACACATCTCACCTATCACAGTACTGTTTCTACCCTTTATTCCTTTTTCAGTACACATCTCACCTATCACAGTACTGTTTCTACCCTTTATTCCTTTTTTCAGTACACATCTCACCTATCACAGTACTGTTTCTACCCTTTATTCCTTTTTTCAGTACACATCTCACCTATCACAGTACTGTTTCTACCCTTTATTCCTTTTTCAGTACACATCTCACCTATCACAGTACTGTTTCTACCCTTTATTCCTTTTTCAGTACACATCTCACCTATCACAGTACTGTTTCTACCCTTTATTCCTTTTTCAGTACACATCTCACCTATCACAGTACTGTTTCTACCCTTTATTCCTTTTTTCAGTACACATCTCACCTATCACAGTACTGTTTCTACCCTTTATTCCTTTTTCAGTACACATCTCACCTATCACAGTACTGTTTCTACCCTTTATTCCTTTTTCAGTACACATCTCACCTATCACAGTACTGTTTCTACCCTTTATTCCTTTTTTCAGTACACATCTCACCTATCACAGTACTGTTTCTACCCTTTATTCCTTTTTTCAGTACACATCTCACCTATCACAGTACTGTTTCTACCCTTTATTCCTTTTTTCAGTACACATCTCACCTATCACAGTACTGTTTCTACCCTTTATTCCTTTTTCAGTACACATCTCACCTATCACAGTACTGTTTCTACCCTTTATTCCTTTTTTCAGTACACATCTCACCTATCACAGTACTGTTTCTACCCTTTATTCCTTTTTCAGTACACATCTCACCTATCACAGTACTGTTTCTACCCTTTATTCCTTTTTCAGTACACATCTCACCTATCACAGTACTGTTTCTACCCTTTATTCCTTTTTCAGTACACATCTCACCTATCACAGTACTGTTTCTACCCTTTATTCCTTTTTCAGTACACATCTCACCTATCACAGTACTGTTTCTACCCTTTATTCCTTTTTTCAGTACACATCTCACCTATCACAGTACTGTTTCTACCCTTTATTCCTTTTTCAGTACACATCTCACCTATCACAGTACTGTTTCTACCCTTTATTCCTTTTTCAGTACACATCTCACCTATCACAGTACTGTTTCTACCCTTTATTCCTTTTTTCAGTACACATCTCACCTATCACAGTACTGTTTCTACCCTTTATTCCTTTTCAGTACACATCTCACCTATCACAGTACTGTTTCTACCCTTTATTCCTTTTTTCAGTACACATCTCACCTATCACAGTACTGTTTCTACCCTTTATTCCTTTTTCAGTACACATCTCACCTATCACAGTACTGTTTCTACCCTTTATTCCTTTTTTCAGTACACATCTCACCTATCACAGTACTGTTTCTACCCTTTATTCCTTTTACACATCTCACCTATCACAGTACTGTTTCTACCCTTTATTCTTCAGTACACATCTCACCTATCACAGTACTGTTTCTACCCTTTATTCCTTTTTTCAGTACACATCTCACCTATCACAGTACTGTTTCTACCCTTTATTCCTTTTTCAGTACACATCTCACCTATCACAGTACTGTTTCTACCCTTTATTCCTTTTTTCAGTACACATCTCACCTATCACAGTACTGTTTCTACCCTTTATTCCTTTTTCAGTACACATCTCACCTATCACAGTACTGTTTCTACCCTTTATTCCTTTTTTCAGTACACATCTCACCTATCACAGTACTGTTTCTACCCTTTATTCCTTTTTTCAGTACACATCTCACCTATCACAGTACTGTTTCTACCCTTTATTCCTTTTTTCAGTACACATCTCACCTATCACAGTACTGTTTCTACCCTTTATTCCTTTTTTCAGTACACATCTCACCTATCACAGTACTGTTTCTACCCTTTATTCCTTTTCAGTACACATCTCACCTATCACAGTACTGTTTCTACCCTTTATTCCTTTTTCAGTACACATCTCACCTATCACAGTACTGTTTCTACCCTTTATTCCTTTTTCAGTACACATCTCACCTATCACAGTACTGTTTCTACCCTTTATTCCTTTTTTCAGTACACATCTCACCTATCACAGTACTGTTTCTACCCTTTATTCCTTTTTCAGTACACATCTCACCTATCACAGTACTGTTTCTACCCTTTATTCCTTTTCTAGTACACATCTCACCTATCACAGTACTGTTTCTACCCTTTATTCCTTTTTCAGTACACATCTCACCTATCACAGTACTGTTTCTACCCTTTATTCCTTTTTTCAGTACACATCTCACCTATCACAGTACTGTTTCTACCCTTTATTCCTTTTTCAGTACACATCTCACCTATCACAGTACTGTTTCTACCCTTTATTCCTTTTTCAGTACACATCTCACCTATCACAGTACTGTTTCTACCCTTTATTCCTTTTTCAGTACACATCTCACCTATCACAGTACTGTTTCTACCCTTTATTCCTTTTTTCAGTACACATCTCACCTATCACAGTACTGTTTCTACCCTTTATTCCTTTTTCAGTACACATCTCACCTATCACAGTACTGTTTCTACCCTTTATTCCTTTTTTCAGTACACATCTCACCTATCACAGTACTGTTTCTACCCTTTATTCCTTTTTCAGTACACATCTCACCTATCACAGTACTGTTTCTACCCTTTATTCCTTTTCTAGTACACATCTCACCTATCACAGTACTGTTTCTACCCTTTATTCCTTTTCTAGTACACATCTCACCTATCACAGTACTGTTTCTACCCTTTATTCCTTTTTCAGTACACATCTCACCTATCACAGTACTGTTTCTACCCTTTATTCCTTTTTTCAGTACACATCTCACCTATCACAGTACTGTTTCTACCCTTTATTCCTTTTTCAGTACACATCTCACCTATCACAGTACTGTTTCTACCCTTTATTCCTTTTTCAGTACACATCTCACCTATCACAGTACTGTTTCTACCCTTTATTCCTTTTTTCAGTACACATCTCACCTATCACAGTACTGTTTCTACCCTTTATTCCTTTAATCAGTACACATCTCACCTATCACAGTACTGTTTCTACCCTTTATTCCTTTTTCAGTACACATCTCACCTATCACAGTACTGTTTCTACCCTTTATTCCTTTTTTCAGTACACATCTCACCTATCACAGTACTGTTTCTACCCTTTATTCCTTTTTCAGTACACATCTCACCTATCACAGTACTGTTTCTACCCTTTATTCCTTTTCTAGTACACATCTCACCTATCACAGTACTGTTTCTACCCTTTATTCCTTTTTCAGTACACATCTCACCTATCACAGTACTGTTTCTACCCTTTATTCCTTTTTCAGTACACATCTCACCTATCACAGTACTGTTTCTACCCTTTATTCCTTTTTTCAGTACACATCTCACCTATCACAGTACTGTTTCTACCCTTTATTCCTTTTTCAGTACACATCTCACCTATCACAGTACTGTTTCTACCCTTTATTCCTTTTTCAGTACACATCTCACCTATCACAGTACTGTTTCTACCCTTTATTCCTTTTTCAGTACACATCTCACCTATCACAGTACTGTTTCTACCCTTTATTCCTTTTTTCAGTACACATCTCACCTATCACAGTACTGTTTCTACCCTTTATTCCTTTTTTCAGTACACATCTCACCTATCACAGTACTGTTTCTACCCTTTATTCCTTTTTCAGTACACATCTCACCTATCACAGTACTGTTTCTACCCTTTATTCCTTTTTCAGTACACATCTCACCTATCACAGTACTGTTTCTACCCTTTATTCCTTTTTTCAGTACACATCTCACCTATCACAGTACTGTTTCTACCCTTTATTCCTTTTTTCAGTACACATCTCACCTATCACAGTACTGTTTCTACCCTTTATTCCTTCAGTACACATCTCACCTATCACAGTACTGTTTCTACCCTTTATTCCTTTTTCAGTACACATCTCACCTATCACAGTACTGTTTCTACCCTTTATTCCTTTTTCAGTACACATCTCACCTATCACAGTACTGTTTCTACCCTTTATTCCTTTTTCAGTACACATCTCACCTATCACAGTACTGTTTCTACCCTTTATTCCTTTTTCAGTACACATCTCACCTATCACAGTACTGTTTCTACCCTTTATTCCTTTTTCAGTACACATCTCACCTATCACAGTACTGTTTCTACCCTTTATTCCTTTTTCAGTACACATCTCACCTATCACAGTACTGTTTCTACCCTTTATTCCTTTTTTCAGTACACATCTCACCTATCACAGTACTGTTTCTACCCTTTATTCCTTTTTCAGTACACATCTCACCTATCACAGTACTGTTTCTACCCTTTATTCCTTTTCTAGTACACATCTCACCTATCACAGTACTGTTTCTACCCTTTATTCCTTTTCAGTACACATCTCACCTATCACAGTACTGTTTCTACCCTTTATTCCTTTTTTCAGTACACATCTCACCTATCACAGTACTGTTTCTACCCTTTATTCCTTTTTCAGTACACATCTCACCTATCACAGTACTGTTTCTACCCTTTATTCCTTTTTCAGTACACATCTCACCTATCACAGTACTGTTTCTACCCTTTATTCCTTTTTTCAGTACACATCTCACCTATCACAGTACTGTTTCTACCCTTTATTCCTTTTTCAGTACACATCTCACCTATCACAGTACTGTTTCTACCCTTTATTCCTTTTTCAGTACACATCTCACCTATCACAGTACTGTTTCTACCCTTTATTCCTTTTCAGTACACATCTCACCTATCACAGTACTGTTTCTACCCTTTATTCCTTTTTTCAGTACACATCTCACCTATCACAGTACTGTTTCTACCCTTTATTCCTTTTCTAGTACACATCTCACCTATCACAGTACTGTTTCTACCCTTTATTCCTTTTTCAGTACACATCTCACCTATCACAGTACTGTTTCTACCCTTTATTCCTTTTTCAGTACACATCTCACCTATCACAGTACTGTTTCTACCCTTTATTCCTTTTTTCAGTACACATCTCACCTATCACAGTACTGTTTCTACCCTTTATTCCTTTTTTCAGTACACATCTCACCTATCACAGTACTGTTTCTACCCTTTATTCCTTTTTTCAGTACACATCTCACCTATCACAGTACTGTTTCTACCCTTTATTCCTTTTTCAGTACACATCTCACCTATCACAGTACTGTTTCTACCCTTTATTCCTTTTTTCAGTACACATCTCACCTATCACAGTACTGTTTCTACCCTTTATTCCTTTTTCAGTACACATCTCACCTATCACAGTACTGTTTCTACCCTTTATTCCTTTTTCAGTACACATCTCACCTATCACAGTACTGTTTCTACCCTTTATTCCTTTTTCAGTACACATCTCACCTATCACAGTACTGTTTCTACCCTTTATTCCTTTTTTCAGTACACATCTCACCTATCACAGTACTGTTTCTACCCTTTATTCCTTTTTTCAGTACACATCTCACCTATCACAGTACTGTTTCTACCCTTTATTCCTTTTTCAGTACACATCTCACCTATCACAGTACTGTTTCTACCCTTTATTCCTTTTTTCAGTACACATCTCACCTATCACAGTACTGTTTCTACCCTTTATTCCTTTTCTCAGTACACATCTCACCTATCACAGTACTGTTTCTACCCTTTATTCCTTTTTTCAGTACACATCTCACCTATCACAGTACTGTTTCTACCCTTTATTCCTTTTTCAGTACACATCTCACCTATCACAGTACTGTTTCTACCCTTTATTCCTTTTTTCAGTACACATCTCACCTATCACAGTACTGTTTCTACCCTTTATTCCTTTTTCAGTACACATCTCACCTATCACAGTACTGTTTCTACCCTTTATTCCTTTTTCAGTACACATCTCACCTATCACAGTACTGTTTCTACCCTTTATTCCTTTTTTCAGTACACATCTCACCTATCACAGTACTGTTTCTACCCTTTATTCCTTTTTCAGTACACATCTCACCTATCACAGTACTGTTTCTACCCTTTATTCCTTTTCTAGTACACATCTCACCTATCACAGTACTGTTTCTACCCTTTATTCCTTTTTCAGTACACATCTCACCTATCACAGTACTGTTTCTACCCTTTATTCCTTTTTCAGTACACATCTCACCTATCACAGTACTGTTTCTACCCTTTATTCCTTTTTCAGTACACATCTCACCTATCACAGTACTGTTTCTACCCTTTATTCCTTTTTCAGTACACATCTCACCTATCACAGTACTGTTTCTACCCTTTATTCCTTTTTCAGTACACATCTCACCTATCACAGTACTGTTTCTACCCTTTATTCCTTTTTCAGTACACATCTCACCTATCACAGTACTGTTTCTACCCTTTATTCCTTTTTTCAGTACACATCTCACCTATCACAGTACTGTTTCTACCCTTTATTCCTTTTTTCAGTACACATCTCACCTATCACAGTACTGTTTCTACCCTTTATTCCTTTTTCAGTACACATCTCACCTATCACAGTACTGTTTCTACCCTTTATTCCTTTTTTCAGTACACATCTCACCTATCACAGTACTGTTTCTACCCTTTATTCCTTTTTCAGTACACATCTCACCTATCACAGTACTGTTTCTACCCTTTATTCCTTTTTCAGTACACATCTCACCTATCACAGTACTGTTTCTACCCTTTATTCCTTTTTCAGTACACATCTCACCTATCACAGTACTGTTTCTACCCTTTATTCCTTTTTTCAGTACACATCTCACCTATCACAGTACTGTTTCTACCCTTTATTCCTTTTTCAGTACACATCTCACCTATCACAGTACTGTTTCTACCCTTTATTCCTTTTTTCAGTACACATCTCACCTATCACAGTACTGTTTCTACCCTTTATTCCTTTTTTCAGTACACATCTCACCTATCACAGTACTGTTTCTACCCTTTATTCCTTTTTCAGTACACATCTCACCTATCACAGTACTGTTTCTATGTTATGCTTCTTCAGTCTGATACTAACTTTGGTGGCTGTGGGTTTCAGTTAAGTGTTCAAAGAAATTCATAGCTTTTCACTGCATGTTAAATTTTTCTGTAATATTTTTCCCCAGTCATACTTGCAGTTGGGATGTGCTTCATGTACAAAACATTTCCTTTCCACAGTGTCTTTTCCTGCTCCATTCCATTCCATTTTCAGAGCACTTCCTGCTCAAAATTACATTATCAATTACATCTTTTTCATGTTCTCTTTTTTGCCCTTTGCATGGTTCCACAGTTTACTGACTGCCAAGTAATCACCTCTTGTGAAACGATGTACATAGCTACTTTAGGAATGCTTACTGCTACTAAAGAGGGGCAGCCTTCTGACCACCCACTAATATGTCTCTGACAAACCCCAGAAATGTCAGACTAGAAAACAGTGGTTTGGCGACCAATATGAGCACAGACAATGCCAATGAGACAAGCACAAATAGCTGTCAAATAAATATGATCTAGTCATAATATGTTACATATATGTCTGCATTTTCTCTTGTATAATGGTAAAAAGCCAAAGCACAAATTCAAGAATATCAGTTCATCATCTATTTTCTCCACCAACTGCACAGTCCTAGGAAGCATGCTATGTTGTTAATATACTTAATATTTTTAAAAATCATTGTAGTGTACTTTGTCAAGCCCGTTGTCTCCCATTGTTTTTCCCAGTGTTGCTCAGGAACTGTTGCAATGTATCACCTTGACTCCTGTCTTTCATTCACTTCAGCCGTATCTTGTCAACTCTTTGCGTTGTGCTTTTAGTTTTCCCATTCAGTTCATATGTCAGTTGTTTTCCTTATGTAGTACCGCTTACCATGTTTATATATGTAATGCATGATTGCCACAGTCAAGGACCCTAAGGTTTCACTCGCACTCTCTCTCTCTCTCTCTTTACTTAGTAGTTTAGCCATACTATGCCTCACCTGTATTCAGTGCTGGATTATGTGCCTAGTGGATGTGGATATAAAAATTATAAGTGGTCTAGTTCAACAGCACAGGAATTTAGACTAAAGTGGAAATAGAAACAGCAGGCCTATTTCATATGTGTGAGCCTGGAATTTCACCAGTATCACTCACATCGTTTATTTACTTACTTATTTATATTTTTTATTGGGAAAGTCTGAGTGGAAAATAAAACCCATTTTCAATGAATACCCATCGAGAAAAGATCCATGGTTACATATACAAAGTTATTATGAAAATGTGCAAAACATCTATTAAATCAAAAGAATTTGTAACTTTATAAGAGAGACATCTCAAGATTTAAACAATTAATTAACTGCACTGTGCAATACACATACATTAAAGTGAGTCTTTTATACCAGATTAATAGAAAAACAGTTTTGGTGGTTGCAGTGTACAATACAGATATTGTAAAGGATCTATTTTATATGAAAAGGCTACCTAACTGCAGATTGGGAGGTGAAGTACTAATTGTATATGCGCGTATATACACACACACACACACACACACACACACACACACACACACACACACACACACACACACACACACAAAATCTATTTCTCTATTATACACAATCTCATGTTTCTTTAAATACATGTAGGATGTGTGCTACACACGTAGTTTTATACAACTAGTATATAGATAGTTAAAGTACTTCTAATTTCCTTTTTCTACACATGCATGCTAAGGAAAATCATGTATATCATGGTTGCCATCGATTGTTATATTTCCTCTGTAGACTAGAAAATGCTCATGCATTCTACCTGTTTAAGGACTGACTCAAAAGCCAGTGTAGGATGTCTCTTCCTATGGATCTGAGCATCAGATAAGCATCCTCCTCTGAAAGGATGTTGCAAGAAAGCACAGAAGACCCTCTTATAAACATTATCAGTATGCCTAGTTGATAGGGTTGTCACATGTCTCACTTCCTGCAGAGTAGTCCTGATTTTGGCAGTCCTGTCTTGGGGAGGGGGCATGAAAATATGTGAATGGTAAATGTGTTGATAGTTTACAAGAAAAAAAAATTCTAACTTTTCTCTAAATGTCACAGGCATCTTTGATACATATGTCATCTTAATGTATAAAGTAGTATACACAACCAACATTTCAATACTATGATGCTGCTTATGTAAATTAGAAGGGGTGACAAATGCATTTGAACTCTTGAATGATCAAATGGCTTTATTTTGCTATGAAAGGCATGGCTACATTGGAAGCAGCACTAAATCCGTGTAGGTTATCTTCCAATCTGCAATAAAGACAGTGGAAAACAGTTACACACTTCTCGGTCTTTTTATAGCAGCTGCTGAGCTCATAATACCGGCAGAACTAATTGCCCATATAAAATTGTCAGCAGTACCTGAGAAGGCAAAGTACAGATTTCTCTTTGTCTGTAGTATGTCATACACATGGAGACAAATGTCTATGCAAAGTATGTGAGAAGTTAAGCTTAAAAAAAGCAGGTGGGCTTTCCCTTTCTTTTATTCCAAGGGAATGGAATTAAAGTTTTATAAAGTACAAGCAGGTTTCTATTACCTAGACAATACTGGAACCTTATTGCAGGGAGAAAAGAACCCAAAAGGCTGAGTTAAACTGCAGCAGAAGGTTGAATTTTCTTTTAATATAAATTTAAGGTGGACAGAACAATGGAGCCTAATGTGATTCTGCCACGAATGCTGAAACAGTTTGACCACTCATTAACAAATCTTGAGGTAGTATTAAGGGAATGAAGAAGGCAGATGTGATTCTATTTCACAGAAATGGCAACAAATAGAATGTAAACTTTCATTTTAACCTCACTGGTTGGAAAACAGAATCACTGTTAAAACAAGAATATTCTGTGAGACTGTCTCATGGCTATTGGAGCACAGGATCCAAGGCAGTGTTGTTTTACAACAGAAGGTAATGATGGGTAAATCTAACAGATATTTTTTGACTGGGCCAACAAAATAATACACAATGGATGTTGTCCACCAAACCTTTGAGCAAGGTCTCTCTCATAGTTCCTCACAAAAAATTCACAAATAACAGAAGCCGGCTTTGTCATAAATTACATTGTTCTGGATGAAAATTACCTGGAAAACAGGACATGAATGGTTATAATAAATGGAAAGCATCCATGAAGAGTGGTGCATTGCAAGGTTCAGTTTCGGATACAATCTTCTTTATAATCCTCTTTGATCCGGGAGGGGTATGTCTGTTTGAGATAACATAAAAATCTGAAAAGTGTTCATTATAGAAGATAGGGTAGATAGGAAAAGAGATTAGGTGTGGCTAAGAGAGTGTAAATATATGGCATCTTAGTACTGATGCAAGGAGGTGAAAGATAGTGCACCCTGGTAATAAAAAAAATTTTAATTAAAATTAAGAAGAGACCACATATGGCGGTATGAGTTATTAGAACTAAGAGCAGACCACATACAGGGGTATGAGTTACTAAAACTAAGAGGAGACCGCATATGGGGATATGAGTTACTAAAATTAAGAGGAGACCACATGGGGGGTATGAGTTACTAAAACTAAGAGGAGACCATATACTGTGGTTGAGTTACTATCAACAACCAACATGTAATGAGACCTAAGTGCAATTATATAAGTAAGGCAGTGGTTGCTTGTAACAATCAGGGGATGCTCTGCATAAACATCACTATTACTAGTTACATTGTAATTCTTGATGGCATGAGGACTTGAATGCAAGACTAAGTGAACTTATTGTATATCATTGTGTGTATTGTTCCTATTCAGCCACTGTAGCCAGATAGCATATGCATATAAGTACTGAGCACATGCAAGAACAGCGCCATTTTGTACAGTCAGCCAGAGTGAATGCAGTCATGAGTGGAAATGCACATGCAAGTGTGTTTGAAGTAATGAATGAATCAGCTTAAATACTTGCTGTAATTACAGTTCCTGACATGTTTATGCATAATAAATATCATGAACCCATACACTTCATCATCATCTCTTTAGAATGCATGAGACAAGCGACACAGTGCCAGAATGGGATCTAAAGTTGAAGCAACACACAAGCCATGAAGCACATGGTTAGAAGTGCAGGAATATACAGGAATGAACTTGCAAACATGTCAGTAGTTATTCAAAGGTACTTAAATTCGTTTAAATGATTTTTCAGTCGCTGAATGTGTCGTGAAGCATTCAAAACATTCAAAATAATTACTGAGATAAGCAAACTGTCTGAAATTGAGACATACTGATAAAAGTATTTGAAATAAATAGGAAAGTGTTCAAAACAATTTCCGAAATCACATTTCTTCGCAGTGTACTATTTTTTCGCATTAACTAAAGCTATTCAAAGTATCTGAAGTTTCTGGAATTTTCCCAGTGTCAAAGTGAAGCCTTTTCAAAGACAATGTTGTGCATTTGGATGGCACAGTGGTGCAGTAGTTGCGTTGTCACCTCACAGCAAGAGGTTCTCTGGTTCAGATCTCAGCTGGGGTGCCTTCTGTGTGGAGTCTGCATGTCTTCCCTGCATTCCTGTGAGTTTCTTCTAGGTGCTCTGGTTTCCTCCCAGTTTACAAGACATGCATCTGGAGCATTTCTTCCCGGGCCTCCGCTGAAAATTGGCTTCATTAAAAGTTGGACTTTCCTGGAAAACAAATGTCAAATAAAAAAATAAAATAAAGAAATTTGTGCATAATTACACGCACCTGGTCTATGCTTATGTTTAAATGTATTTTGTTGTGATGGCAGAGGGATTTCACAGACCTGAACCACTGGGGTTTGATAGTAATATTGCTGAGATTTGGAGAGTATTTAAACAAGAATATGATATTTTCATACAGGCTGCTTTTTCTGATAAAGACGCACATACAAAGATGTTCATACTTCTTAATGTAGCAGGCTTGGAAGCCATTGAGAGGGAACATTCATTTCTGTATGCACCTGTCGTGTATGCAAAGGAGGGGGGAAACCACCATATTGTGACACAGGCTTAAACATGGGAAAAACCTGAGTGTTTAAAATGAGAATTTAGAGAAATGTGTAACCCTCAAATGAATATTACAATGAAAAGGCACATATTTTGCACAAGAACTCAAAAGCCTGGTGAAACTATAGCAGCATACATTACTGACGAGAAATAAAGCAAAAATGTGCAGATTTGGTGATTTGTGAGATGAGTTGATAAAAGAAAGACTTGTGTGTGGTGTTAATAAAGATGCAGTGAAAAAGATTTTGCTTTGAGATAGTGATTTAACATTGAGCAAAGCTATAGAGATTTGTCAAATATATGAGCTTACAGTCAAGCACACAAATATGCTTACGCTTGTGAAAAGCATGCATACAGTGTCTACCAGTGCGAATGTTGATAGGGTACAACAGAAAGTCAAGATGAAAAAATATATAATCTGAAAGGTGGGGCAGTACCCAGTTTCAACCATAAACAGAACTGGGCCACAGCACCTAATCTTATTGTTAACTGTCATAATTGTTGAGGCAACCATGAACCTAAATGAGAAAAATTCTTAGCTTTTGGTCAATGGCAATGTCACAAATGTAAAAAGTGGAATAATTTCAAAAGGCTTTGCAAGTCTAAAGTACCACAATCATTTAATAAAAGACAGCATCCCAAGAAGCAAGTAGATCAGTTAGAAAGCCGTGAGCAAACTTTCTATGTTGATGGTGTCTCTGTGATCGATGAAACAGTTAATACAGTAGACTATCAGTTGGCAACAAAGGGCAAAATATTTTATATTGTTTGGATTAATGGAAAACCTGTAGAGCTTAAAGTAGATACTGGATCCAAGTGCAATGTTATATCAGCACAAATGTTTGCCAAAGTAAAAGCTGGTGAGAAACTTGATTCAGCAAACTGTGCAAAACTACCACTTATGGTGGTGAGGAGATTCAAACTGATGGCGCAGTAATTCTCACATGCCATTCTGCAGGGAACAGCTATGACTTGCAGTTTGGCATAGTCAAAAGACAAGTGGAGTCACTGCTAGGCTTTAAAGACAGTTTGAGAATGAGACTGATTTAATTTAATAAGGAGGCCCAACATATAAGTCTGAACAACCATGAGAGTTTTACACAGAATATTTTTAGTGAATATGCTGGCATTTTCACAGATGGGCTTGGCAAGCTACCAGTCACATATTCCATGAAGTTCAACCATGAAATAAGCCCAGTTGTCAGACCAGCAAGAAAAGTTCCAGTAGCAATGCAATGCAAAGTAAAAACAGCACTAGACAAAATGGTGAATTCAGGTGTGATAACTCTAGTAAAAGAAAAAATTTAATGGGTATCCTCCATGGTCGTAGCTCACACGTAAAGCTCAGATGATATTTGGATATGTATTGATCCAAGAGATTTAAACAAAATGCTTAAACATCCCCGTCATCTGATGCACACAGTAGAAGTAGCAGCTCTCATGCCAAATGCCAGTGTTTTTTCAATCTTAGATGCAAAAAGGTAATTTTTGCAGATGTCGCTGGATCACAAATCTTAATTGTTAACTACTTTCTGTACACCATTTGGAAGGTACAGATTTTTCAGAGTGCCATTTGGGATAAATTCTGCCAGTTAAGTTTTTAATTTGCAATGGAGCAAATTTTTTAGGTTATCCATGTGCTATCATAGTAGATGACATTATTGTAGGGGGGCAATGGTGAAGACAAACATGATATAAACCTCAAGAAAGTTCTAGAATGTGCATGTGAAGTCAATCTTAAACTGAATCCTCAGAAATGCAAATTCAAGCTGAGAGAAGATACTTATGTGGGTCATTTGTTTACTATTTCCAGCTTACAACCAGATCTGTCTAAGCAAGCAGCGATTCTTGAGAAGCCAGTTCCAGACAATGTCACATCTTTACAACATTTTCTTGGTATGGTCAAATATTTAGGAAAGTTCATACTAGACCCGTGAGCTTTCAGCACTGTTATGTGAGTTGACATGCAAAAATGTAAACTGGTCCTGGTTGGAACAACATCAAAGAGCATTTGATGTTCTGAAACAGAAAATTGCCAGTCCACCCATTTTGAGATATTACTGTGTTTTAAACCAGTAACTCCTTCATGCCATGCTTCAAAGTATGGTCTTGGTTCAGCATGTTTTCAAGAAGGCATACCAATAGCCTATGTATCCATTACTTTCACTCAAACTGAGATGCAGTATGCGCAACTTGAAAAAGAGCTTTTGCCAGTAGTGTTCACATGTTCACAGTTCAATGATTATATTTATGGTAAACCTGTTCAAATAGAGACTGATCACCAGCCTCTAGTGATAATTCTAAAAAAGCCAATACATTCAGCCCCAGCATGTCTGCAATGCATGTTAAAACTGCAACAGTACAATTTCAATATTGTTTATACAAAAGGAAAATATTTATATACCTTGCAGATGCTTTGTCAAGAGCACTCAAACAAACTACAGAACAGCAAGACAATGAACAAGCAGACCTTGAAGTCATGGAAGTCAAAAATGTTTCCTTATGTCTTGATGAACTCAAGCAACACACAGCTTTAGCCTATTCTTCAGAAGCGGACACATTATCAATCAAGGATGTCCAGTGCTACAAACCAGCCTACCATTTGACATACAGAAATATTTTCCTTACCAAGATGAGCTCATAATGGAAGATGGAATCATCATGAAAGGTCCAAAAGTAGTTATTCCCTCAATGTTACAACAGGACTATATCAAGATTTTTCATTGCAGACACCTGTGTACTGATTCTACCAAAAGAAGGGCAAGAGGAACAGTATTTTGGCCTTCTATGTCAAAAGATATAGAGAAGAAAACTCTAGTATGTTCTATTTGCAATAGTACTAAATTGCATGAACAAAAAGAGCTAATTCAGCTAAACCAGATTCCTGACCTACCAAGGTCGACAGTTGCTACTGATATTTTGGAATGGAATGGTCAACATTACTTAATGTTAGTAGACTCTTACTTGAATTGGTTTGAAACTAACCTTCATCCTAATTTAACATCCATCATTGTCATTGCAAAGTTGAAGAGACATTTTTCTGTGCATGGTAGTCCACACAAAGTTGTATTTGACAACAGTATGCAGTTTACCAGATGGTAGTTCAAGAAATTTGCTGAGGCTTGGGACTCTGTCCAAGTTACAATTACTCCTGAGTATCCCCAGGCAAATGGATTAGCTGAGCGTACAGTCCAAAGTGCAAAATGTTTCTAAGAGAAATCTAAGAGAGATGGTACCAATGTTTTCCTTAACCTTCTCAATCTCAGAAACATTCCTTGAGATAACTTGCTTGGTTCACCTGCTCAGAGCTTAATGTCTAGACAGACAAGAACAACCTTACCGATCAGTAAACTATTGATTCCAAATGCAAAGAACAACCCAACTTTTGAAGAAACATCAATCACAAAAGGTGTACTTTGACAAATCTAGCAAACCTCTTAAGTTTTAATTCCAGTCAAAATACTGTTCTTACATTTCATCTCTAGAGGCATTGTATCCTAAGCATATTTTGCCTCTTAGTGTAATTCATATGACATACCACCTTGAACCATTTTTTTATCTTCCATATGTGCTGTCTGGTTCCTGAAGCTGGAGTTCTCTAGAGGTTGCTGCACTACTGGAATTTGATTCCCTTGACATACTTAAATGTTTTGGTCATGTTGCTTTTCTCGAGCGGACTTACTAAGTACTGCAAGTAGTGTTAGATGCTGTTTTTATAGATGCTGTTTTCTTTTTTCTGCAATTACCTGGTCTCTTTGAACTTTTTTAATGCTACTCATTTTTAGAGCACTTGAGGCATTGATTATTTGTAACAACTGTGCTTAACTTATTTGCATAGACTGTCTTTCTGAATGGCTTCCATATTTCCAAAGGCTTCTGGTAAGTCTGCCTGTGGTGTTATGGGTAGTAGCACCCCCCACTAGGGTTCCTATTAGATCGTTGAAGATGCATAATTTTGAATGCGTCTTCGCTGAACTTAAAATAATGAAAACTAAAAACAGCAAAGGGGCATATGAGCGATTTCTTTCCCTAGGAAAGAAATCGCTTGCCCGCCTCTGGTAGTTTGCTGTTTTGTAAACTCTAGTGCGATCTCGGAGTTGGGGGGTGTGGGAGACAAAGCCCCCCACTTTGTTTTTCCCAGGGAAAGAAATCGCTCATATGTAGTTTCGCTGTTTTCAGTTTTTGTTTTTATGGGTTCGATGAAGACGCATTCGAAGTAATGCGTCTTCAACATTGTGATATAGACCCCCCCACACACACTAATATAACAATCATCTGTTTTTTCGGAAGGGGAGCCAAGATAGATGCAAAACCAGATTCATAAGTGTCACTTGTCTCATGCATTCAAATGACAATGAAGCGGTGTATGGGCTCAGTATATTTACTGTACAAAAACATGTCAGGATCTGTAATTAGAACACGTATTTAAGCTAACTTATTCCCTCATTACTTCAAATGCACTCACACGTGCATCTCCATTCATGACTGCATTCACACTGAAAATGGCACTGTTCTCGCACGTGCTCAGTACTTATATGCACATGCCATCTAGCTACAGTGGATGAATAGGAACAATATACTCAATGATTTACATCCTCCCTCTTTGACTTGTTTGACATGTAGTAGGAGAACATGACAATGTATATGCTAGATAACATTTCAGTATTAATAACAAATCAAAACTCAAGTCCAAGTTGCTGTGTATTTTGGATTGGGACTGGAAATTCTACCTGATATGGTTATATAAAAGCTTTGATTGGGCTTAGCAACAGGGACAGTCTCTGGGGAATTCTTTTCAATAGGAACTTGAGGGATAGTATCAGAATTATATGAGGAAAGTACAATGTCCTGCGAAATTGGAACAAGTGTAAGGTTGCTCTGAGAAACAGAGTCTTTGTCAAAGTCAAAGTCAAACTGAACTTTGTCATTCAGACCACACAACAGTGCAACTGAACAAAATTGCTTTACTTTGAACTCAGTGTGCATACAACATATACTAATATTAATACAACAGTGACACATATACTAAAGCTAATCCAACAATAACAATAGTAAGACATTTATGCAGTGCAATAACAAGTACAATGACACACACCAAGACTATTCCACTTACATGCTTTCGTCCGTACCCAAAATATTGCACAGATAATATATTGCATAGATAAAAATCAGACAGATTTAAAATTGCATGGAACGCTAACTTGGCATCGTTTATATTGCACATAAGGTATAAGATTGTACTTTCATAGAGTTATTGCATATGTCTGTGAATTACTTCAGCATTGTAACTCCAGAACTCCATGACTTTTATTATTGGAGTTCAGAAGTCTGATGGCTTGTGGAGAAAAAAGCTTCTATTAAATCTGGTGTTTTTCCAACGTAAGCTACAGTAACTCCTGCCTGAAGACGAACACGAGAAGAGACCATGTGCAGGGTGAGCGCAGTCTTTGACTATTTTCATGGCTCTGCTAAGGCACTGAGCAGAGTGCAAGTTCTGGATATATGGGAGCATGAACAAGATAATTCTCTCCACCACTTTCACCACCCTCTAGAGAGATTTGCAATCTGAAACCATGCAGTTTCCATACCATACTGAGATTACTAGTCAGGATGCTTTCGATGGTACCCCTGTAGAAGGTTGTGAAAACTGAAGGTGGTAGTTTTTCTCTCCTTAATCTTCTTATAAAGTATAAATGTTGTTGTGCCTTCTTGACAGTGTGATTAGTGTTTATTGACCAAGGCAAGTCTTCAGCGATATGCACCCCCAGGAACTTGGTGCTCTTCACCCTTTCCAGTGTTTCTCTTTTGATTGTGAGTGGAGAATGAGCCTTATATCTCTCCCTGAAGTCTGCTATTATCTCTTTTGTTTTATTCACATTGAGAGCTAGGTTGTTGTTGTCACACCAGGCAATCAGTTAGTTCACCTCCTCTCTGTAGGCTTTTTCATCACCATTGCTGGTGAGGCCCACGACTGTAGTATCATCCACAAATTTAATAATGTGGTTTGTGTTGTACATAGTGATGCAGTCACGTGTCAGCATGTGAACAGCAGGGGACTCAGAATACATCCTTGAGGTACTCCAGTGCTCAGTGTAATGCTCATCGAGGTGTTGTTACCTATGCATACCTTTTGTGGTCTGTCAATAGCAAAGTCCAGAATCCAGTTGCATAAAGCAGTGCTAACCCAGATGGACCAGCTTCTCAATCAGATGTTGGGGGATGACCATGATGAAGGATGAGCTGAAGTCAATAAATAACATGTGGACATAGCAGTTTTTGTTCTCCAGGTGTGCCAAGAATAAGTGAAGTGCCAGTCAGATGGCATTTGTTGTAGAGCGATTGGATCTATAAACAAATTGGAGTGGGTCCAATGTTGCAGGAAGACTTGATGTTAAGTAGTCTTTGACCAATCTCTCAAAGCACTTCATTACAGTGGAGGTGAGAGCTACTGGGTGGTAGTCATTCAGACTTGGGCGTGGAGACCTCTTGGGCAGTGGTATAATGGTTGTATTCTTGAAGCACTTGGGTACTGTGGCTTGATGCAGAGAAATGTTGAATATGTCGGTGAGAACAGTAGCTAATTGGTCAGCACAGTCTCTGAGCACCTGCCCCAGAATACTGTCAGGACCACCTGCCTTTCTTGGGTTTACCCATCGCAGCACCCTTTGAACATCCACTGGGTAAAGGTGGAGCACTTCATCTTCTTGGCTGGTGGGCAGTATCATTGCCATTGTATTGTTTCCCTTCTCAAACCTGCTGAAGTAGGTGTTAAGCTTAATGAGAAATTCCATGTTACCATCACATTGAGAAGGCAGGGGCCTGTAGACTGACATAGATTATATACCTTGCCACAGATGCCTGGAGTCTCTCAGGTCTGAGAAGTAACCCTGAAGTTTCTGACCATAGTCCCGCTTAGGCTCTTTTATTCCTCTACTTAGTTTCACTCTGGCTTCCCTAAGGGCATCTTTGTCTTTAGACTTAAAGGCAGCATTGCAAACCTTCAAGAGTTCGTACACTCCAGTTGTCAGCCAGGGTTTCTGATTCGTTCGTGTGATGATGTTCTTGTTGACTGCCACATCATCCACACACTTTGATATATATATCTCCATCATGGACTCTGTGTACTCATCCAGGTTAATTTTCTTGTCCATAGTATCTGCCTCCTTGAATATATTCCAGTCCGTGCTTTCAAAACTGTCCTGCAGTGCTGAGACTGCTCCCTCTGGCCATACCCTTATTTGTTTCCTGGATGGCTTTCCTCTGATTAACAATGGCCTATATGCTGGTAGTAGCTTAATGGAGAGATGATCTGAGTTACCCAGATGTGGACGAGGTACTGCCTTATATGCTAGTTTGACATTGGTCTAGACCTTATCCAGAATTTTTTCCAACCACATGTTGGAAGTAATGAGGTAAAACTGTAAGGTTTCTAAGGAATTATATGATTATTTCTCTGCTGAAAATTACAATAATATATGGGGTCCCTATCAACTCCGTGACTGAGATGTACAGTCTCAGGCAGAGGACAGATGACTGAGCCACTGTTGAAATTCCTTGAAACACAAATAAGAGTGAATTTTGAGCACACAGGAACAATTATACATGACACTGATGATTTTTTATGTAGTTTATATAAATGGTCCATATTTAACGACTTGACCAATTGTCTATTTGTGACGTTAGATGTAGACTCAATTGTTTACTGTGATCCCTATAAACTTTGGCATACAGTCAGTGAAGCAATTTTTACTAGAATATTCTGAACATGAACAAAGGTACATAGCAACACTGTGTGATTTGCTAAGGGTTGTACTAAATAACAATATTTTCTTATTTCAGCAACAATTATATAAACAAATACATGGGGTGGCAATGGGTACACCAGTGGCAAATACGTTTGCCAACATTGTGATGTATATATGGGAGAGTCACTTCATTCAGGCAGATAGTAACCCTTTTAAACGTAATGTTTTATTTTACCGTCATTTTGTGGATGACCTGTTTTTAATATGGAAAGGAGACCAATTAACGTTTGAGGAGTTTTATGAATATATTTCGAACAGCTATCATTTTTTAAAATTCAAAATTACTATGTCATTTGATAAAACAGACTTTCTTGCTATAACAATAATGAAAAATGAAGAAGGAACTTTGGAGACCACTCTATACAGGAAACTAAAAAGGAATAGCCTATTACATAGAAATAGCATGTACCCAGGCCACACCTTTAAGAATGTGACTTAAGAACCAATTCCTTAGAGTAGCAAGACTAAACACTATTGAATCAAATATGGTTAACCAAATAAATCTAACTGTGAAAGATTTTGTTGACCGAGGATATAATTATAATGAGGTGATGCATATATATGGTGATACTCAATGTCATACAGTTAGGAAAGCCTTTAGTTCCAGGAACACCTTAGATATATCGATCAAACAAAGATCGGATGAGTTAAGATGTATATTAACATATAATAAAAATACATCCGCTGTTAAAAGAATAATTTCTATACAATGGCATATTTTGTGGGACATACCGGAAATTAAAAATATTATAAGTGAACAAACTCACTTCACATATAAGAAACATAAGAACCTTAAGAACATCTTATGCTACAAGGAGCAGCCAAAGATATGGTTCAGCAGTCAACAAATTAAAAAAGGCACATATAAATGTGGAAACTGTAAATTCTGCATGTATATTAATATGGATAAATCCATTCACTTAGCTAGCAATAGAAATATAACATTAAAAGCATATGAGAACTATAATACCAAGAATATTTTATATCTGGCAATATGTATAATATGTGGCTCATACTATATAGGGAAAACCAATCAGAAATTAAAAGAACGTATTTGTAGCCATGTCTCAGAGATAAATATTAAGAACACAAATGCTTTATATAAACATATTCTAGAAAATGGCGATAACCATATGTTTAAATCCGCCATACTGGAAGTATGCATAGCAGAAATATGAGGTGGTGATGTTATATTGAAAAATGAACTAGCAGAGATGAAGTGGATAATTAGGCTCAAAGCTCATGTACTACCAGGTCTTAGTAACACTGTCCCTTTAAAACCTTTGCTGAAACACAAGCATAATTGTATCTGATTTACATAATATGTCACGTGACTGTTTTTAAGTATATAAGCTACTTTAATCTTATTCTTAGCGTTTAATGCCCGAGAAAGCTCCAGGGTGAAAGTTTTTCACTTGCATTTGTATTGGAAATAAATGCTTGCCATGGTTCCAGTGACTTTGTTTTTTGTTTTATTTCATTATTGTGAAGTCAACTGGATTTGCTGGTGCTTTATTCACTTGTTTTGTGTGCAGTTTTACACATTTTAGCTGAATTTTGACTGTCACCCCTAGAGAGGGGTGATGGCAACATAACTGTGATGTCAAGCCAATTGGACTAAATTAAGTTTGCCCAGTGGACATGTGTGCAAAATGGTGAGCTATATATGGGACAATATTTTTTTTGTGGCGGGGGCAGGTGCCCATTTTTTTTTAAGGTGAGAGTGCTACGTTGGGAAAGGGACATACATATGTGTGGGGTAGGTACGTTGGGAAGGTGAGGAAGCTTTTGCAGACAGACAAGACAGCAGACAGAGTTGGTGTGTGACACAAGAGGAGGTGAACACCTTGGATGGGGAGGGTGTTGAGGAATCCCAGTCCTATGTGCATCCTTACGGTAGCAGTGCAACTCAAGTCCTCACCCATGGGACTGTCAGCACTGCTCATTTACTGCCCCCGTGGTGGCATTGGTGGAGGCTGGCGTCCAGGACAAGGCTGCCCTACCAGGATGGCAGGCATGCTCTCCATCTGGTGCAGGTGTGCACCGACAGTTTGGTGGAGCACCCTGCATACCATACCTGGCAGTTCTTGACGGGTGACAAAATCATCCATCACCCCCTCCACCTCCACTCCCAGAGGGAGGCCCAGCCTGTGAGGCAGAACTACCTGACATTGCAGGTAGTGCAGGGGCAGCAGAGGGGGCACCACCAGGCTGCAGCCCAGATGTGCTGGACCCTGGTGCCATGGCCGGAGAGCCAAAGTAGGTGGATCACCTGGAAACTGCCTACCTTGTTGTGCTGTAGTAAATTAAATATAAATATAAGGTAAGACAAGTAATAACCACACAAATGTTAGTATTAACATAATGGAAGATAATATTGATTAATCAAAATACATATTAAGGTATATTATGAGGAACACAACAATAAATAACGTAACAGTAAGTATGTTTACAGCAAACCAGTATGAAATAACCCATAACGCCAACATAAGTTAATTTAAAATAGTGCATTAATATCAAAGCATAATAATAAATAACATTAATAAATTATTTATTATTTATTTATTTTACATTTGCTTACTGGGATAGTCCGACTGGATACATGTCCATTTTCAGCGGAGGCCCGGGGAGAAAAGCTCCAAACAGACAAACTTACATAGATTACACAAGAAGTTAGATAACATTAGAAAATATAAAACAAAGTGATTATGTACAATGGTTTAGTAGTGTTCCCTAGTAGGGACTCACAATTCTCACGGACAGATACAATTAAAAGCAAGAGACATCAGACTGGATATAGAGCTTGGTGACGTAGTTACATGTTATATATTTACAGATTATGCTTTCAGTTTACAACTTAATTAAAGAAAATAAGGGGTGGGGACAGAGAGAAAAACATACCATTAGTGACCTCACAGGTGATATTACTACACATACTAATAATACATACTTCTACAGGTGTGCAGTGTCAGTTGTGAGTATAGTGATTCCAATTATTGTATAGACAATATTGCATGTACATACCTCTCAACCTGTTAGCATGGGACAGTATGGGTCAAGCACTAACAAATGCAAGTACACAATTACAGGGAACTGATTACATATTGTGCTCGTATATTACTACCAAGGTGTTCTGTAAACGGATTTGCCAATTAATTGCATTCCAATTTATCTGCTAATCAAGGACCAGACATATGGGGTCATTACATTCCAAAAAATCATGACAGTAGAGGTATGTTCATGTACATTAAGCAGACTAGAGAGGCGGTGATTTCTTAGTTGGCTGCCATGGGATTTGAACCCCAAGCTGACACTCCAGGGAAAATGTGCACTTAATTTAACAGTCAACTGCTGTCAGATTAGAAAAGACAAGCAGTGCATACAGGACTACTTCACACTTATTGGAAAGGATTAGTTATCAAGGTACAATCCTGCTTTACACTTTATTGATATTGTTCTTTAAAATCCGGCACTTATACACATGGGTATCTGCCCAGAACGTGGCCTACCTTACCCATATACCTTGTTCCTGGAGTGAGAGTAATATACTGCATTATTTGACTAAAAATGGTCTTAACACAGGCTTGAACCATACTGTGGGTATTGCACTACATTTATCCAGACAATTTTTTTTCTACATTCTTCATTCATTTTCTTTTTACAGTTGACAGGACTCAGATTAGAACACACATGCAGTGACTACAGCCATACTGCACACTTATTTGAACAGATTACTTATCAAAGCACAATCCTGCTTTAAACTGTATTGAGAATGTCCCTTAAAATCTGGCATTTATACACATGGATATCTGGCTAGAACTTCAGCTACCTTACCCATATACCTTCTTCCACAAGTAGGTGGAATAGACAGCATTATGTGACACAAAATGGCTACAACTCAGGCTTGAACATTACTGTGGGCATTATACCACATTTATCAGACAGTTTTTTCTGCACTCTTTATTCATTTCCTTTTTACAATTGACTAGACTCAGATTAGAACACACATGCGGTGACTAGTAGAACAGTGAACACGTATTTGTTTGAAAACAGCACACATGACAGCACCATCACTGTTTAAAATCTATTGATTATTGTTGCTTCAAGTCTGGCATGTACAGCACTTGTCATTACTTGAGTGCAACCAGCAGCATATTTCACACAATGTAGCAGAGCAGAACAGTGACTGTTAATCTGGGTAAACCAAAACATCAACTGATGTTTGGGAGTGATACTACACAGTAATGCATGTTTACTTGATTTAACTTGCTTTGCCATTTCAGGTAGGCAGTGACACATTACTAAACATATTACATTTCCAAGGTATGTCATACCTCACTGTTACAACTGCAAACTCTGTAAATAATTTATTTTGGAAATAATTTATGCATTAGGTTAATACTTTGATGTTTCCCAACTTACCAAACTCATGCCTCATCCTGGCCAGGCGCCCTGCATGGGACTGGACCTTGTGAGCCCTCTTGTCTGCAGCTGTTGAAAGAGAAGCAAACCATTATGCATACCAGTTTTGCACAGATTCAGCTTGTATATTTCTGAAGTACTGGCAAACATACTTACATATCTGTGGGGTATGCCCAGCCCTAGCCTCTTAGACCCAGGTGTCCAAGGTTCCCCTTTTCCTTTGTTTCAGGTCATCATAGTGGTGATGACACTGCTCACCAGTGCAGGGGATACCAGTAGCACTGATAAGATCCCTAGCCAACCAATACTGGCCTTAGACTTAGATTCTGAGCCCTGGAAATCACCATGCAGCAGCCGGGGTTCTTAGTTTTTCACCAGGAGTCCAACAAACACTCTGGACTCCTGCACACCCCACCTCTGTGCCCGAAAGCATGCTCCCTCTCCAACACCACCAGGCATACCAACAGCTAAGTGAGACTCCAATGAATGAAGTAAAATTCCCACCTATTGGCCTTAATATAGACTGCATTCCTACCCTTACATATCATACTGTAACTCAAAAAAGTGCAACGTTGTTTAGCATCATGCAAACTAGTTTAGCGGAACTGAGCATCGCTCAAATTCGCATAACCTATGTTTAAGAAAAGCTTAGTCAGGCTCAAACATTGTAGGTCACTGACCATGTTTAAGCAGTGCTTACATCGTGCAGCTTTTCTAAACGTAACAATTTTTTATTTTGAACTAAACTGCCATTTCAGTCACCTCACACATTTTCACAGCGATAAATGTAAAAGGTATGGCTGGCCAGGACTCGAACCCGAGACCTACTACACTGTAGGTCATGACTCAACCTATCTAGCCAGTGAATAGTACAGAAAACCAGTATATCTTCACATATACTACTAAGGTACTTGCCAGCTTTGCTAAGCACTGCACTGCGCAAACACAAATAAAAAAAAAAATTATTCTACAATTGATTGCATTCAGTTTCTATTTTTAGATATATGACAGGTGTCTGCTATGTATGTATAAACACAGCTTGGCCTCACTAAACACCATGCCACTCCATGCAAACAGGCAGATTAAAAAAAACAAAACAAAACAAAAAAAATTATACAATAGCACAGTACATTACAATGGTTACCTTTCCTGTGCTGACGATCTGTTCAGGATTTTCCTAGATGGACCACAAGTACAGGACAGCCTCTACACTGCTGCTTGCATGAATTCAATATACATGTTACTGTCATCTCCCTCAGCAGTGCACCATGATTAATATGCGTGGAGCACTGCCAAGGGGAAACTGTGGCCGTGTACATGGGTACATTCTGTAGACTCTACAAAGAGCCTACACAGATTTTACTGAATTGTGGGGACTGTCTTTTAAATTAGGAATACATGACATTTAAGGGTAATTGCCAAAAAAGTTCTTCATATTATAAAAATGTTTTCCCAGTCATCACCTCTAAAAATTACCATGGTTCATCAGTAACAAAAAATAAAAACTTTTTTTTTTAATTAGCACGTCAATGACTGTTGAAATAAGGCATTAGTACTTTTAGTACATTTTTTAATATCATATTGATGTGCATATATTCTGTCTCTAGGCCTGTGTTCTGTCCTACAGACAGAGAATGCTGGATATGAAACACATGTTGCCACATAGGCCACATCTTTAGTTTAATAATTACATAAGCTAGAGCATCCTACTAATCTGTCATACCCTTCGATTGAAACATAGGTATTGTCATTGATGTACTTATAATAAGGACAACTACCACCACATTTTGACATATGTTTCCTCAAACCTAATTTGTTGTATTTGTTTCTAACCACTGTTTAATGCTTTTCCACTTACTTTAAAACAGTAGTAATTTATTAGCCAATGTATCTTTGATTTCCTTATTAAATGACAAAATTCTATTTTTTAACAATATCCTTAACTCCTACCCTTAGAATAGGGGATAAACACTGGTTTCTATTTATATTTGGAGAATCCTTGTCTTTACTTGATGTGTGTAAAACAAAATCAGGGTTGCCTAAAATCTGCTTGAATTTTATATCCCTACTATTAAGTATTTCATCCTTAACCTGTTTCAACCAATTTTCTAGGTAACCCCTATTCAAAAACATCCTACACACAGACTTAAGTTCTTCAACCAGAGTTTCTGTCTTTTAACAATGCTCTTCTTTTGCACTGAAGATTGACAACTGTAGTGGTACAAATACGAGTTAGAAAATAGAACAAAGCCACTTCTTCAAATTGCCCTCATAAAATTGAGATCCAAAAAATTAATATATTCAAATTCCCCATGTGAAGTGAAACTTAAAAAGGAAGTTGTATGATTTAACTATTCCATAAAATCTTCTACTTCTCCTTTCCACATACTAAAAATGTCATTCAAAAAGTGGTACACATGTATGTTTTTCACGTTTAGAGTTAAATATAAACTTATTTTTCCAAATTAACAATACTATATTGGGATAAATTGAAGCACATGCTGCTCCTATAGCCACTCTAGATATCTAATGAAAAAAATCACCTTCAAAGAAAACATAGTTGTAAAACATCAGTTTCAAAAAAATCAGTTAAATTAACTTCTGTGTTTAATTCGTTTTCATTATATATACACTATAAACTAATAAACGGTAATCTTATGGGGTTAATAAAATGTGAAAGGCAATAGAATTCAAACGTTGTAAGAAGAAATCTCTATTAACATGTTGGTAACTGTTTAAAACATCCTTCAGTTTGTAATCAATATATACAGCAAAAAAAATAAGTCTTTTTATCCAGATGCAGACACCATCAGTCTTAGAGGTGGATTTTCTGTTTTTGTGTACTTTAGGTATCCCAAACATACATGAAACTAATGTGTTCTTTGTCTATTGCCAGTGTGTGGAAAATAAGAGCAGACAGTTTGTAAAAACTTTGTTGCTTGGTAGGTAATACAGTCCATCTAGGTTTTTATAAACAAACCTTCAAAATGCTTAGTATGTCTTAGATTTTATGTATTATCATAATTGGTAGTTTTTTATTAATATAAGATGGATATTTTAAAGAGAAGAATAGTTAAGGAAGTGTTAACAAAATGATTGGTTTTGTTTTACTATTTAAACTGAATGTGTTTCAGTGTTGATAAGGTCTGATGAAGTGACAAAAGTGCTAAACGTTTGATGTAATAAACTTTCAATTTTGGTGCACTGTTGTTCATGGTTTGCTCCATTCTAACACACCTCATTTGGTCATTGTATTTTATGACCTACATGTTTTTAAAGGTGCTTATGTTTAGTTTGTATGGTTGACATTTCTGCTGCAGAATCAACAATCATGAGTACAGCACATGAAATATTTTATTTCACCATCCTTCTACAACAATTGACCTGGTACACTCCATCTAGTCAAGGAAATACTAGCCCGATATCTTCCGGTGAGTTAGTAAATAATAATAATAAATAACTTCTACAGCTTACTTGATATAAAACCTACATGGGTGAATGGAGGATTAGGGGGTTGAGATCTAATGAAGGATGCAACACACCAGTTGATTTAGACAACTGGCTTAAATTTTCCACAAATAATCTTTTTGTAATTGGCAACTCACCGCAAGGTACATTTAAAGGGACAGATAAAAAAAAATTTGAACCAAAACATTCGAAATGGACAGTTTATTTCTTACTGAATGTATGTGCATGAAGTGAATTCTCAGAGGTTTGAGATTTTAGTAAATTTCTACAGTTCCAGAAGTTGTTTCTGTGTTACACAGTGAAATTTTGGAATTGTTTGAATAGGCAGGTTGTGACATAATGAAACTTTTAATAAAAGATAATGAGAGGAAATTGCCTGCGTTAGAGTAAGAAATTAAAAGACTGAGTAATATCCAAAAAAATTACTATTTGAGATCCACAAAAGGGACTGTTTGCATGAGTTTACTAGAGTTGATAAGCTGGTTAATGCCAGTACTGAAAGGAATAAAAAAACAAAAAAACTGCTGAGTGATATCATTGATTATGATGAAAGGCAGCCTATTGTTCTGGCACGTCAACGTAAAAGTAACATAATTCAACAACAATTTTCCATCTAGTAGCACATTTGATCTGAACACACAAGATTTTTTAGAAACCTTTGTAGTGCAGAAATCACACAGGATTGCTGACAGATTGAATCCGTCTCTGATGCATCTACAATCTCCAACATAGATAAACAAAGAAAAAGCAAGAGGACACAGAAAAGGTAAGAAATGATAAATGCTATTTGCCATTCAGCAACGACTTCTAATAAAGGTAATGATTTTAAAGTATTTAACAATAGTGCAGTTGAATTTACAGATGTCAAATAGTTTGCTCAGAAAGGATTATATATTTGTGCCTCAATTTAAACCAGACTTGGAAACTGTACTGGTTCAACTGAAACACTTCATTTGAAAACTGAATTTAAGACTTTATTTTGGTTCAGCTGATGAGATGAGAGTTAACAGAGCAATTGTTTTAAAAAGAAAAAGTACTTTTAACCCTCGACCTAATCCTCTTAGAGCAGCTTTTGAAGAGCTAAAGCACATTGAAAAGAATGTATCAGCTGCACAAACAAAATGGTTATTTGATTGACAACTTGTCACTTGAAAATAAAATGCTGAAAGGTCATGTACCAATAAGAAGGCACAAGTTAGGAAACCTGACAAAGGGGGAAGGGAAGTACTTATGGACCATGTAGACTATTCCAGTAAGATGACTGAGTTTTTGGGTGAGGATGAGTACTAGAATAAAATTCCTATATCCTTTTCTAAAATAGATTTATTTTTGGATGACTTGCTTTTTCAAGAAGTTATACACAAAGATTTTTACCTATTTCTCCTGGCAAAGAACCCATAAGTTCTATCTGTGTTCAGGATACCTAAGGTACACAAAAAATCCACCTTTAAGACTGAATATATTTGTAGATGGATCAAAGACTCAATTCTCTTGCTGTATATATTGATTACAAATTGAAGGGTGTTTAAAACAGTCACCACCTTGTTATTACAGATTCCTGGCATTTCTTACAGTTTGAATTCTAATGCCTTTGACAAATTATTTTTTTATTATGACTTACATAATTTGTTTACTGTAATACTCCATGAGATAAGTGTTGAATGGTTTACATAATTTTTATATAATGAAACTAAATTAACAAACAGGGAATTTTATTTAACTCAGTTTTTGAAACTGGTGTTTTATAGCAATTATGTTTTCTTTGAAGCTATTTTTTTTCATCAGGCATCTGGAGTGGCTATGGGAGCAGCAAGTGCTCTTATTTATGCCAATATAGTGTTGTTAATGTGGGAAAATAAGTTTACATTTAACTTTGCACATGGAAAATATACATGTATATCAACACTTTTTGGATGCCATTTTTATTATGTGGAAATGGGAAGTAGAAGGCTTTATGGATTTTATGGCATATTTAAATCCTACAACTTACTTTTTTAAATTTCACTTCACATATGAAATTTGAATATATTAATTTTCAGGCTGTCATAATTTTTAAGGAAGATTTCAATAAGCAATTTTCTTCTATTTTCTAAAAACCCACATTTTCTGACTCATATTTGTACTACTCTAATTGTCATTCTTCAACGCAAAAGAGCATTGTTAAAGAATAGATGGTTTGTTTGTTTAGAACAAAAAAATGAAGACAAAAGTCTGGTTGAAGATCTTCAGTGTGTATGTCGGATGTTTTTGAATAGAGGTTATCCAGAAAATGTACTGGAATAGGTTAAGGATGAAATACTTGATAACAGAGATATAAAATTCAAGCCAATTTTAGCCAACCGTGATTTTGTTTTACCCACATCAAGTAAAGACAGAACTGCCCGACTATAAATATAAACCACTGTTTAATTATCCCCTATTCCAAAGAAGGGGTAGGAGTTAAGAATATTGTTAAACACATGGAATTTGACATTTAATAAGGAAATTGAAGATACTTTGGGTAATGAACCACTACTGATATACAGCAAGGGAAAAAGCATTACACTATGTTTAGAAACAGACTAATGCAATAAAATAGGTTTCAGAAAACATATGTCATAATGTGGTAGTTGTCCTTACTGTAGGTACATCAATGACAGTTTCTATGTTTCAAAGGGTATGACGGATCAATAGGTTGCCCTTGATTATGTAATTGCAAAACTAAGGGGGTGGTCTATGTGGCAACATGTGTTTCATGCCCAGTGTTCTATGTCTGTAAGGCAATATGCATACTTAGGAACAAAATCTAAAAACATCAATATGATATTAAGGAATGTAAAAAGTACTAATGCCTTATTTTGACATTCACTGATGTGTGCTAATTTTAAAACATTTATATTTTTTGCTACTGATAGAAGCAGGGTCACTTATAGAGGTGGTGACTGTAAAAACTTTTTAGAATATAAAGAGCTTTTGTGGCAATTAAATTTAAATGCCACATGTTGTCCCAGTTTAAACAACAGTTTCTGCTGCTAATGTGCAAGAAAAGAAAAAGCCCACTCAGTTAAGGTTGGAGTAAACATAGCAGTTAGATCCAAAACAGTAACAAAAAGTTCTCCCAAACAAGGCTTTAAATCATTATATATTGAAGTAACTTTATTAAAACAGAAGGTAAGTGCTTCCACAGAGTAAACTCTGCTTCATCAGACCATGACAGAACACAAAATCTAAGTACTATTTAAAATAAAAAAACTCAACCAATCACAGAGAGTTCAGCAGACAAAGCATCCATCATCAGACAGATGCAGAAAGGGAGGACCAATCAAAAGGCTGGTGGGACTATTTAACACTTCAGGGCTATGAAACAAAGGCTAAAGATCAGAAGTATGTGAGCACATAACGAGTCTGAAACCATCATCACAGTTCACTGCAATACTTACATTCTTAGCTTTGCAAATGGCACCATGAAATTATAGCTACTGTTCAAGCCCAGAAATCCCAGTATAGATCAAGCCAAGCCACCACACTGTATTCTCAGTCAGCTAAGACCATGACCTCCCTCTGCTAACTTTAGAGGCAGCAAAGATAGACCCTGAAGCTATGCCAGTAAGGTCTATGCTCTGAACAGAAGAATAGAGGACTTCCTTTAATTCTTCAGTACCTGTATGGTCTGCAACCAAGATGTGATGAAATCAGGGCCATTTGAAATAAGTCAGCTGTCCAGGTAGGGGAACACTACAAAGGCTTTACTTACTGAGGAAATCTCAATCAGCAATACCTTGCACTTGAAGTAATGCCCCCCCTCGATAAATCTCCTGTATGAACCCCAAATACTGGCATGACACCAGCCAATTACTCTTCAGAAGCAAGGCATGAGACCCTGCAAAGAGAGACATCTGAAACTGGACATATCAGAAATTCTAGTAAAAGCTCCCAAAATCTAGAATGAGATGGAATTAGTCCACTCCTTTAAAAGGAGAAAGTGGTAAAAGTTAATTAAAAAAAAAAAAAAACTCAGCCCCACCACTGAAAAAAAAAGCCTGGACAACCCCTTTTAGCAGAAAAGTTTGTGCTTGTTTCAACAGCTCACATGAAACAGACTCAACCAGCATATCTCTTTCTGAGGGAAGACTGGTTGGCTTTATAACATGTTTGAGAGTGACCAAGTCTACAACCAACTAGTCTCTTGTGACGGTTGTTCCAGCCAGATAAAATTCTGAGAACTTTGCTCACTCACCATGGGTAGTCCCATTCCAAAGTCACAACTGTGGCACAGTAACTGACAGGGTTGTCCTCTAATCAACTTAGTAGGTACAGGAAGGGTCAGGACTCCTAACACTCAAGGGCCTTCCTTGGCTAACAAGGTGGTCTCTTCCACTTTTGAGGCTAGCCAGGGTTAGAAGTAGTAAAAGGATGGTGTCATAAAGGCCCACCACACTAGTTAGTTTTTGCTTCCTTTTCAGGAGCATATCAAACAGGTCCTTAGTAGGAGTTCAATTCTCCAACAAAAATTCATCTTGGACCTTGTTCTTAAGACCCAACTTCAGGGAGGACAAATATGGCCATGTCATCTTGGACAAGTAAACACCAGCCTGTGGCCCTTACCACAACAGCAAAATAAATTACGTCAGCAAACATGGTAATCCACTACAGAAGCTGCAGATAAACTCTCAATAAAGTGATACTTGACCCCAGTGTTTTAGGAAGTCTTTGACATTATTCACGACTTTCTTTTCTTGGAATGGAACTGAGACGAGAGATGAACATTTGATGATCCTACGCCTCACTACAGGAAAGGAGTAAAGCTTGTCACACTTGTAAACACTGGACTTCTGGGTCAGGTATCAAAATGCCCTGGTCTCTGGAACATAAGCTAGATCAAACCGATTATACAGGAGTTAGCACAACGATGATCAATTAGCTCTCTAATACTCAGGTGGGGGCATATAAAAGGTATCCACCGTGTGGGGGGGGGGGATGATGTCTTAGCGGGTTTTTCAGAATGCACTAACAGCATCTTAATTAGTGGCTCCAGAAGAGGGATAACCCAAATATCAGCAGGTTTTATTCAAAAGAATTTCTATTAGGCATTTCCAAAAACTGGGACCAAAGGTTTGATGATAGTCTTAGCTGTTCTTCAAAAGCCCAAAGTAAGGATTCTCTGGTGATAGAGTGGTGGTTGACTTATTATGCTAGTCTGCCTCTGGCCTTAGGACTCTCTAACTCACAGAAACCAAAGGGTAATTACTATGTCACTTACTACCCACAGAAGTAAATTCATCAGTATAAAGTGAGTGTAAGCATAAAAATGACCAGATTTAGCAGTCAGGGAATCAGGAACTGGACCCAATTACAATCAATTAAGGGCACAACAATATGACGGGGAGAGTCCAAGTCAGAAATGGTGTGATTTGTACCCAAAACGCAAACCTTCATCAGATATCAAACATTTGCCTGATGTTCACACACTGAGACCAGACATGGGATCACCTTTGATGGACCTTCCTTAATTAGAAACTGCCAGTTTGACTGGCATGGGGGAGGCAATCCTTTGGTCTCATCTGCCACGGGTTTATGGTCAAATGACACAAATGATCACTTCCTAGGATCTGCCAAGTCAATCCAGCTCTCCAACCAATTATCCTGGAACAGGTAGGTGCAAGAATCCTAGGATAAACCTTCAAGGATGGGAGCCAAGGGTGCATCTCCATTTTTCCCCATCTTCTACCAAAGCAGGGACTGGTGGGGCTCAACTTTTCACAAACAGAGAATAAGCCTGCCAAATGCAAGGGAGGGGGCAGCTAAACACTTGCCTTGCCTCTAGGACAGACAAGCCTCTGCCTGCTGTTGAGTGTTTGCCTGTGTAGTGCTGTTCCAACTTCTGCCTGGAAATGCTCGCACAAGTCCCTGAAATAACAATGCTTGACTGCCACTATGTTCTTTCTTCACAGTAAGTCAAAAGTTTCTCTCTCTTTTGTCTTTCAGTGGCCATATGAAACCTCTGGCAATTGTGATACGTCAGTATTATGCTCTTCCCCAAGACAGTAGTGACTAATGTCCATGAATCTTGGCTTTTAATTTAATGGGCAAACTGGTACTTGGCTTGAAAATGTTATGTCAAGCAAAAGCTAATAAGCAAAAAAGATATTGTGAGCTTATAGAAGCACACCTTTATTTATTTGAAGTTTTGCATTACTGTCTGCACTAGTAAGGCATGCAGATGTCCCTGCATATGACATTTTACAGAAAAAACTGCCAAACTGTAATTAGATGAGAAGATATACCTAATGAGGGCAACTAAGGGAAGAGTGTTACATACAGGACATTTTGGGCTATCAAAGCTCGATCAATATGAGTTTTTGCTTTTCTGCTTTGAACTCTGACACAATGAGGTACCAGTACTAAGGAGGTGTTGAGGGCATAAAAAAACCTTCTCATCCATCAAGACACTATTCACTGACCATTACTCCCTAATCTACTGGAAACACAAAAACATAGGAAATACTGCCCTGTCTGGTGGTCAACAAATCAGCCTGACTCCTGGATGACAATGAGAATGTTGTCCTGGTGAAGATGCAGCTCCATGAGAGAATTACAAAGTATAGTAAAATGGTGGTGATATTTTCCCCTTGAATGTGACATGACACCAGGAAGATACCCTGGTTGGTAACCCATTGTCAAAGTTGTAGTGTTTCCTAAGAGAATGTGTAGTAGCACTGTAACCCCCCCCCCAATGTTTTAGATACTCATCTGTCATACGACTCTTCTTCATGGCACAGTTTTCTATGGTACCTTAGGATATGAATACCAAACCAAGAGGATGATGTGGCAAGCTTTTCTGAAGCACTTTATAAAGACTAGGTACTTACTTTTGTCTATGACCTAGCTGTTACCAAGGACTGAATAAGAAACGTTAGGACAAAATGACATTCTATTTTCTAAGCTGGTGAAACACATCCACCAGCCCAGGGAGCACAGGAACAAATAAAAGACAAGGAGAGGTTCAGAAAGAGATTGAGGATTCTGCAGCCACTGAAAATGCAGTATCTGCTGGAGTACATTTACATGCAGTCAAGCTATAGGAATGTGAACCTTGCAACTGCCATTAACCCCTTATGATGCAGCGAGTTTTAGCTTTGTTGTGCCTCTTAGAGGCCAGAACCCTGATCTCCTGCATCCTCTCCGGAGGAAGAAAGGAGAAGCACTGCATTGTATTATCACTGTTAAGAATGAAATCCTCTGTACTGGGAAATAAGGGAATTTTTCCAGTTAATAGACAGCTCCTGTAAACCTATCCAAGACAAGCCTCACATCACAATCAACAAAAGGCTTCCTGAGAGGTATCCACCATCAAACGGTTATAGGTATAGTAGAGTAAAACTATGAGACACTTCTGATATATCTGTATCTATATATATATATATATATATATATATATATATATATATATATATATATATATATATAGGCACATACACACACACATATATATATATAAAACATTTTTTTAAATATTTTGAACTATATACATGGATACTTGCAATTCCAATACGTTACTCTTTTCTGAACATAATATACATCCCCCACACACACCCCTTACTATATATACTAACTCCAGGGTCGCACAACAGTGGGGAAAACTCCATATATAACTTTCAGTGAAATTTGTTTCAGTGAATTGTGTTTTCAGTGAATTGAGCTTTCAGTGAATTGTGCACAGTCAAATGTGTTTCAGTCAAATGTATTTTCAGTGAATAGTCCTAGACCCATATATATATATATATATATATATATATATATATATATATATATATATATATATATACACACATATATATATATATATATATATATACACACACACACACATATATATATATATATATATATATATATATATATATATACCCACTCAAATACTGCCACACTGATGAAAACAAAGGTAGAAGGAAGCTCAAATGCGTAAGTCCTAAGAGTACACGGACACCAAAACAAAATGAGGCCCGAGTAATACCCACATAATGATGTGCCAAAGCAGGCATCTATGAATTTTAAAAACACGGTCAAAGAACTCTGGCAACAAAAGCAGCTTGCCTTGGAAAGTGCTTGCTAAAGTCTCAGAGGCCCAGATGGGTTAAGCCCAACACGAGCTTCACTTCAGAATAAGCAACAGAGATAAGCAGAACCTTCTTCTCTTCCTCTCTGCCAGAAACAACTACTGGGTACCTAAAATACACAAAGCCCAAACTATGTCCCAGGCAACTCACGTTTTGAGTAGCACCTGATGAGCTTAGCGGCAAGACCATGGAAGATGGGTGCACCCATCCTGAGGAGGGGAGTGGGTCCCTACATTTGAATCATATCTGGACAGCCCTTGCCCTAGGTGATCTGCATGGACAATTCTTTACCCCCTGGGGAATGAAATGGCTTAGACTGACAGGGGTCGCATGATGGTTGGCAGGCAAAGAAGGAAAAAAAACCTTGGGAAAAGAATCTCCGGAGCACTTTTTTTGGAGAAAGGACTGCAAGTGCATTAGTCCCTTTTCAGACACTACCTTGTCAATGGGCTTTAAGGGAGGGGGCTAGCAACTTTACGATGGGCAAACAAAACCAGTAACCACCACGCATGAAGACTAAACCAAAATAAAAAAAAAATTGTACAGGGCATTCATAAAAACTTCCACAACTTCCTCACATTTAATGGGTTGTTCACCAAGTATAAATGAACTGAAGAATGCATACCAAAAAGTCACTTTAATCATTAAAATAATACAAGAGATATAAAACTTAGTGCTTTCATCCCCAACGAATCAACATATCGGGACTTCATCAGAGCTGAAATCACAATTACATTACTTCCTTTTATACACAAAACACCATATGCCACTTAAGCCACTCACCTTTGGTGCTACAAAAGCTTTCTTTTTCGCAAGTCTTGAGCTAGACTACTACCGTATTTCTCCGTAAATAAGATCTAACCAGAGAATAAGGACTAGCATGGTTTTCCAGGGTGGTCATGATATAAGCCCTACCCCAAAAATGAGCTCTAGTTAAGATCGTCAACAACACAAGATGGATGTGTTGAATTATAAAATAATAATATTTACACCTGTTGACTGAGGTTATCGTACTCTGCTTGCCATTTTCGGACCATTCAGATACCCAACTTCTCTTTGCAGAAAGTCATAAGATTCTTTCCCCGGGAGTCCTCCATGATTCTTACTGTAACCCTAATCCTCACACTTAACGTTTGAGATCCTTGGCCCATAAACACTGGTAAGTGTACTTTGATTGGTCAAAGTACAGACAAAGCATGTAAAACGTGCGCACTTGATAACAAACAGGTGTGGTTGTGTCTTAACTGTCGCCATTTTTGTTGCCACTCCTGTCTCGTAAGTCTTCAATTAACCCCCCCCAGACAAGCTGAGTGCAAAAAGAAAGAGCTATTCCATCGAGTACAAGAAAGGAATCGTGGAGGACTCCCGGGAAAAGAATCTGTTGGCTTTCTGCAAAGAGAAGCTGGATATCTGAATGGTCTGAAAATGGCAAGCAGAGTACAATAACCTCAGTCAACAGGTGGATGAGGGAAATGCTAAGAAGTGCAAGTGTGGATCTGGTCAGCAACCATTATTTCCTGAGCTGGAAGACATCATCTGTGAATAGATTAACAGGAGAGCAAAGACTTTGGTTGTGTGCGGGGCTGATATTCAAGCATTTGCCCTTGCAATGGCACCACAGTTAGAAATGGAATTCAAAGCATCACAACATTGGCTGGATGGTTTCCTTCAGTGATATGAACAGTCTCTAAGAAGATCGACAACACTGTTCAAGCTGGAAGATACTGAAGTTATTAAACGTACACTTGCATTCAAGTCCTTTGTTGATGGCATCGACTTTTCTAAATACCAACTCTCCAACATGATTGCTATGGATGAAACTGCAGTGTTTATGGGCCAAGGATCTCAAACAACAATTGATCAGAGGGGTGCCTCATCAATCTACATTCCCTCCACTGGTTATGAAAAGTACAGTTTTGTACCTACCATAAATGGAGATGTTTGAGTGTTCACCATGCTGCAGTCATCACACTTGGGTTATCCTGCCATCAGGCGGTCCCGCAGTCGGCCCGAATTCCAAAGTCTTGGTCCGGTGTTGGTTGCTGTCACTTCTTCCCTGACGTCAGTGCACCAGGGGTATATAAGAGGCATCTGATGCCATTTTCTTCAGTTTTTCTTGCCCCAGATGTCAGGTCCCCCCAAAAGGTAGGCAAACAAAAAAAAATATATATATATATATATATATATATATATATATATAGATATATATATATATATATATAGATATATATATATATATATATATAGATATAGATATATAGATACATATGGCTATATTAAAAAAAAAAAAAAAAAAAAAAAACCCTTAGGCACAAGCAAATACACCACAGAGGTAGCATAGGATAAAGTGGTAGAGATAAGTTCAGCTAGTTCAGAGGGGATGGAGGGAGGGTAACCTGGACTGAAGCAGGGTGAACACTCGAACATCTCCATTTATGGTAGGTACAAAACTGTACTATGTTCATCGTGTTACCCTGCTGCAGTCATCACACTTGGGTTAAATCCCAAAGCTAAGGAGGGGAGGTGGAGTCAAACAGGGTTAGAAGAAGCTAGTAGGCCCTGCAAAACTGCAGTGCCAAAACCAGCTCTAGTCTTAGAGTAAAGAGGTAAGTGATAGTGTTTGGTGAAGGTGTGCACTTAACTCCAAGTAGCAGCTTCCAGAATATCCTTAGTTGGCGCTCCCCTGAGAAAGGCTGCTGATGTAGCTGTAGCCCTGGTGGAGTGGGACCTAATGTTAGCAGGTACTGGTTTCCCATGATGTGTGTAGCAGAAACGTATGCAATGTCCTATCCATTTAGAAATGGTCTGTTTTGAGATAGCTTTTCCTTGTGATCCTGTAGCATAGGCTACAAAGAGCTGGTCAGTTTTTCTGAAAGCCTTAGTTTTATCCAAGTAGTAATGTAATTGCCTGTGAATGTCCAAAAAGTGCAGGAGTCTTTCTCCTTTGTTCTGGGGATTTGGGAAGAAGGTGGGCAAGTGAATGGTTTGGTTTAGGGCCACACGGGATACCACACCTTTGGCATGAAGGAAGGATTAGTTCATAGGGAAACTCTGTCTTGATGAAAAATGAGGAAAAGTTCCACTGCCATTAGTGCCTGTAGCTCTGAGACTCTTCTAGCTGAGGTTATTGCTAGTAGTAGGGCAGTTTTCCAAGAAAGAAATTTTAAGTCAGTTGAAAAAGCTGGTTCAAAGGGCGGCAGTGTAAGCTTTTCCAGGACAAAGTTGAGATCCCAAGTAAGTGTTGGAGCTCTCCTTGGCCATCTTAAGTTCTTAGCCCCTCTGAGGTATTGTCTTAGGAGTGGATGTGAAATAAAGGAGGATCCGTGCTGTAATGAGCTGAAATTGCTGAGGCGTGGATCTTAATACATGAAAAGGAAAGTCCTTTGTGTAACATCTCAGTTAAATTTTGTAGAATCTGAGGAATGTTCGGCTCCAGGGGATTTAGGCCTTTAGCCTGGTTCCAGGCGCAAAATCTTTTCCATTTGTCTGAATAGGTTTTTCCTGGTGCTGGGCCACCTGGCCTCCAGAATGACATCCATAACAGCTTTGGATAAAGGTGTTGGCTGGTTGTTTAGGTAATTTGCCATGCAGCCAGGTTTAAAGTCTTGAGCTGGCTGTGCAGAATCAGATTGTCTTGCTGGGTGAGCAGGTGAGGAATTTGTGGCAAAATCCATGGTGGGCCCTGGGCCATGTTCCTTAAAATTGGATACCAATGTTGGCGTGGCCAGTCTGGTGCAACGAGAATCATTTGTGGCCTCTCTAATCTGACTTTCAGCAGTACCTTTGCTAGAAGAGGCAGTGGAGGGAAGGCATACACTGTTAATGTTTTCCAACTGAATGAGAGGGCGTCCACTTTCCAAGCTAGTGGATGGAAGGTCCTTGTGCAAAATTTTTGAAGTTGGTGGTTGTTGGGGCTTGCAAACAGATCTATGTCTGGGTATCCCCATTTTTGAGCTATCATTGCAAATACTTGTGGATCTAGTTTCCATTCGTGTGGATCCATGATGTTTCTGCTTAGGTCGTCTGCCAATGTGTTTTTCTTTCCTGGCAGGAATTGTGCTTGTAATTGAACCTGGTAAGACAGTGCAGTGTTCCACAAGGTCATTGCTTGCCTGCATAGAGGGTAGGAATGTGTGCCCCCTTTCTTGTTTATGTACCACATAACTGTGGTGTTGTCTATCCTTATTAGTAGTTGTCCTGGGTGTAGAAGGTCCTTGAAAGCTGTTAGGGCATTCTGCACTGCTAGCATTTCTTTTTGATTGATATGCAGGTGTCTCTCATCTGTAGTCCATTTGCCCTGAATGCACTGTCCTGCCATGTGTGCTCCCCAGGCATAGTCCGATGCATCTGTTGTCATAGTTTGCCTGGCTGTGGGTAAGGTGAAAGGCTGACCCTTGTTGAGGTGACATGCCTGTTCCCACCATAGAAACTCCTGCTGAAGGCAGAGAATGTGTGGAATCATTGTTTCCAAGCTGTGGCTGTACTGAGTCCATACACTTTTCAGGTACCATTGTAATTTCCTCATATGCAGTTTTGCAAATGGTATTAGCAGTATGCAAGATGCCATGAATCCCAAGGCCTGCAGAATTTTTCTTGCAGGGAGTTGGGTCTTTGTTGCCATTATTTTGAAATATTGAAACAGCTGTCATTGTTTGTCTGGCGTGAGATAAGCCATCTGGGCCATTGGATTCAAGCTGGCACCCAGGAATATTATGTCTTGTGAGGTCACTAGTTTTGATTTCTTTTCATTTACTGTGTACCCTAGGCAACTTAGAAGGTGTTTGACAAATGCCAGATGCTGTAAAAGAATGTCCTTGCTTTCTGCTTGAATAAGACAGTTGACCAGGCATGGGTATATTTGAATTCCTCTTTGTCTGCAGTATGCAATTACTGGTGCCAGGCATTTTGTGAAGACCCTGGGCGCAGTAGATAAGCCAAAGGGCAGGGCAGAGAATTGATAATGTGCTGAACCTGCAATGAAGCGGAGGTATCTTCTGCAATTTTGTCTGATAGGGACATGCAGATATGCCTCCTTGAGGTCCAAAGTGACTAGCCAAGCATTGTTGCCCAGCATGGGAAGAAGCTGCTGTAGTGTTAGCATCTTGAATTTTGGTACTTGCAGATAGGTGTTCAGAATTGAAAGATCCAGAATGGATCTCCATGCTTTGTCCTTTCTTGGAACTAGGAAGAGTCTTGAGTAAAATCCTTATCCTTGCATTTTTTATGAATTGTGGTTGTCAGCTGCTCCGACGGCATGATATAATTAAATTTCCTACCAAAGTAATGCTGTGCGAAGTCAAAACGGTGTTTGATAGTGCGTTTACTAAACCTAGCGCAAAACCGACAACCTATGACGTCATGGTCTGGGCCTAGGCAAGGAATACAATAGGAATGGAAGTCCTTATGAGGTATTTGCTTCCCACAAGAAATGCAATTGTTAACTTTTTCTGACATCGGACTGAGGCAAGAAAATGTTCCCCAACAGGGTACTTAGCTTTATTGAAGACTTCGGACTGAAATTCAAATTGAAAATCTCAGGTGTCAGCCGACCGGCACTTGCGAACTGCTTCTGCTTCAGGCACCACGCGGCAAAAAAGACAGAAGAAAATGGCGTCGGATGCCTCTTATATACCCCTGGTGCACTGACGTCAGGGAAGAAGCGACAGCAACTGATGCCGGACCAAGACTTTGGAATTCGGGCCGACTGCGGGACTGCCTGACGGCAGGATAACCCAAGTGTGATGACTGCAGCAGGGTAACACGAACATCTGCAATTTACCTGTATTTTGGCAATTCGTCTAGATGGAAAGAAAACCCCACCTCTAATCATTAGTAAGGGCAAGAAAGGTAAGAGTGAATATGTTTCAGGCATTTACATTCTTGAAACCGAAAAAGCCTGGTGCACACAAGCAGTTATAAGGAAGTGGGTTGATGTAATGCTGCCACTTGTTTTGCGAGGTGGCAAAAGAGGTCTGCTAGTCTGGGATTCAGCCAGCACTCACCACGCTAAAGACATGAAGAACTTCCTTGCACAGAGAAGAATAAATCAAATAATGATTCCCGCAGGAATGACTGCTCATTTCCTGACTCTTAATATTGCAATAAACAAGCCATGGAACTCAATGACTACATTGAAAATAGAATGGAGAGAAATCAGAGTGGAAACTTTGTGAAGCCCAGCCTGCAAGAGGTCGTGACTTGGGTAAAGAATTCATGGGATAAAATCACTGACAGCTGTGTTGCCAATGCACTACGAGCAGGCTACATGGATAAGCAGTGCTCATTTAAGGAGAGCTCTATTGCTAGGCATAACAGATTGGAGCCAATGGTTCTACAGGAAATGGAGTCGCAAGAAATTCAGGCCCAGAATTCAGAGGTTGGAGACTTATGACAATGTTCCAGAAGAAGATGACATGACTGTATTTGAATAACTTTTCCATTATCGGGGCAACAGAATGGATTGCTTCTGCTTTCAGCTGCCAGCAAGCTCGTCAGTTTTTTTTACTTTATTGTATTAAGGTAACGTTTCATTACCAAGGGGTGATTACAAAGTAAGGCCACTAGTTCCCAGACTTAATTTTTATGACTTTCCATCATTCTTCTCTTACGGTTTGGGTAAGGAATAAAGAAAGCATCACCACTCAAAAAGTGGCAGTTATTCACCTGTTTTATTCCCCTCCTCCAATACACATGTATTGAGATTTTTCTGCACTTTCTGTTAAGCATGAAATACTGCACTGTGAAAGCCAAGGTGTAGCTAGTCTGTAGTTGAAATGTTTGTTGCACTGTTTATGTAGAATTCTCCCACAATTGTTAATGTGTTACCTAGAACTGTTGCCCAATAACAGAAAAGAACAAAATAAATGTCAATTTGTGTACATGAATAAATGTCGATTTGTGTACATAATAAATGTCGATTTTTGTACATGAATAAATGTAGATTGTTGTACAGGGGGTGGGGTTAAATAAGGCATCCCCTGATAATAAGCCCTAATGTGTATTTCGGCAGGGGAAAAAGTATAAGACCCGGTCTTATTTTCGGGGAAAAATGGTAGAAGGATGGGGAAGAGCTTTACATGGCCTCAGCTGCAGAAAGTCTTAGCTCTGTTCTGGAAATCTTAGATTATTCCTGAGATGACTTGTCAAAAACCACACTCCACAAAAATGCAACTTCAACAATGACATTATAAAGCTCTTCAGAGAAGGAAGAGGGCCAAAACCAGGACATCCTCTGTAGGCAAGTGCAGTCTCAACCCTTCAGTTGTGTCAAATGTGCAGCAGATATTATGGAAGCTCACTGCAAATGTTGCCAAAAATGTTTTCTATAAAAAAAAATAAAATTAATTCCAAAGTCTGAGAAATCAAAAAAACTTGGTCAAAGCCTGGTCCACTAGGGGGAAAGTGGAAATGGGACACCTGAGTCTAACTGTAGATTTTATTTTTATTTATTTATTTAACATTTGTTAAACAGGAAACTCTGACTTGGAACAAAGCCAATTTTCAGCGGAGGCCCGGGGTGAAACGCTCCAGACACGTCTTTGTAATGTGGGATGAAACCGCAGCACCCAGAGGAAACCCACAAGAACGCAGGGAGGACATGCAGACTCCACACAGAAGGCACCCCAACCGAGAATTGAACCGTAGAACCTCTTGCTGTGAGGCGACAACACTACCGCTGCACCCTGTGCAGCAGAGAAGAAAATCTTCCTACCATATCTGACCAGGTAGTCTCACTGTCTGGTAGGAGTGTGATGAAATAATGGACTCTCTAAATCCTATGACAGGTCAAGGAAATGATGCAACTGTCAACCTTTAGATGCTTCAAGAGAAAGCAGGACTAGGCAGAGGACAGCCTATATAAAAGTGTGTCCGTTTGCTTTTGTGATGGATGTCCCACACTCTCGGTGTTTCTAGGCTGCAAAAAAATGGCATCTTTAAGGACTAGATTCAACTGAGGAACTGAAAAATGTCTCCCCTTTCCCAAATAAAGACCGAGCCTCTTCTGGGGAAAGCAAGAAGGAAAAATCCCATTCACAATATGCTCACAAGGCAAAGGTCTCACCAAAAAAGGGATCATTGTAAGGAAGCTAGCCAAGGAGGAAGACTCCTTATTCCTATCCATGTTAGAGACCAGTCCCTTAGTACTCTCAGAGCCCACTACTAAGACACAAAAGGAGAGGAGAGAAAGCCTTTACCAGCTGTCTGATGAAATGAAAGACATGTACTCTTTTTTTTTTTGCAATGGGCACAGTATCAATCCTTCACCTGGAGGCACATAACAGGATTCTAGTACAAGGGTAGCTGCAAAATGGACAGGCAGCAAATGCTTGAGGGGAACTGTGTCACACCCAGCACTAGACTCAGTTTATAACACTGAATGGTGCTGCTTTCTACTGGACCACTGTAACATTCAAGCAAGACAAGGAAAGTAACAAACCCAAAGCTGTGTAACATTTTTGGAGGATAGGACTGACCCTTGCTAGTGAGCTAACTTCAGCTAAGGAAGACAGTATTGCTCATAAGCTCAAGTTCACCTCTGAAACAAGAGCTCACTGTGTGACATAGCAGAACAGCAGCATGTTAGAGTTTAAAAGGAATGGCGGCATGTTTCCTTGGGTGTTGATAGCAAACGTGAATGCCAGCAGAGAGCTTCTCTAATCGTGTTCAAGCTTGTCTGAAGAAAGCAACTACAAGACATGCAGGCAAGACTTCCATAGGCCTCTTCAACCACAGTGGGTTTCATAGTAAACACAAGGTTTGGTCAATGCCTTACATCATCCTCTTACTTAATTCTCCTCTAGCTGGATATTCATTACAGCTGTCAGCCTATGTACAGTAAGGTAGGCCTCAAGTTTCTGTTAGTGATGTTTCCGGGCTGCTGGATGGTACTTGCAACACCTAGTGATGTTATGCTTAGGGTCAAGGTAAAAAAGGCACCTCCTTCAGACATCCTTGCTAGTAATCTGCAACTGCATTTTCTTTTAGGAAATGGATGTAAGAACTTTCTAATGATAAGACTGAGATCTGAACACAGAGCTGCAACAATGACCCAGGGTTCTAAGAATTGCACAAGGCCTTGGCTAAACTTGTCACTGGCTGGAGGGGTGCACACACCCCAAGCACAGAAGCTCAAGATCATTAAAACATGTAGTTGCTGAAAAATCACTGAAAAGAATACTTAACTGTCAATCCACAGCATGGAGCCCCTTTAAAAATAAGGTTGGCTACTTATCTTAAAAAGCTAGTACCAAACCATGAACAGACAGACATAACATATAATATTATGTATTTTAGTTTTAAATACGTGCTTTCAAAACTATTGAACTATGATAAATAGGAAAATCATCTGAAACTAGTACTTCGAGTACTCCACAAAACTATATGACTTAACAATTAACTATAACATGCTATAAATATGTGAGTACTAATAGGTACATTTTAATTTTTAAAGCCAACCAGCAATAGGAAATTTGAAAAATTCAAAAACATTTCCAGTTTGCACATGTAAATGTTAGAAAATAACCCAAAACCATTTTAAGAAAGCAATTTAATAAAAAATAAAAAATGATGCTATCTACAATCAAGGCCATTCTTGCCACCTCAAAAAAAAAAAAAAAAAAAAAAATAAATAACAAATCTGTAAAAGTACTTTACTACACATTTAAAACTGAAATGAACAGTTCCCTTAAAGCAGGGACCAGGCAAATAACGTCCTCTCATTCGAAAGATGTCTACTGGAACTTGAAGTTGAATGCAAAATAAAAATCATAGTGAACAAATTAAAAAAAAAGAATATGGCACTAAACAAGTCAAGGTGGACAAAAACACACAAGCTCTTGATAAGGCAGTTTAAAATAGAACTTTGTTAAAGTGAACGCTGAATGCAAATACAGAGAAGAGTCTGTGTTTCACTCAAAGGTTCCATTAATGCCACAGCATTTGTAGACCTCCTGCACTCTCCATTCCAAATGGAAGGTTCTTCTGTTAAGACTGTCTGATTCCTGGTGTCCGATGACAAGATAAGGATGAAAAGTGCTATCAGAAAAGCACCACAAAGATTCAGGAGCATTTCAAAGGAACCAATATTAAACAATGATGCTGAGGCTATCTCCAATAAGAAAACAATCTGAAAAGTGTGCTGGAATTTGGAGGTATTTTATTGCTCTAACTTTGGTTTCCTTTACTTTCCTGCTGCCATTATTTTGAGGTACTGTAAAGCATTGTAGGCAGCACTGGAACGGGCAGCAACTCTGGAAAGGGCAGAGCCATGGCATACTGTAGTGGGTTGGGTAGACAGTTCAACTAAACACTGGCACTGGCCACTCAGACTTCTCTCCTCTGAAAGAAATGAAACATTACATTAGAAGGCCCATCAAACAATATCTGAAAAAAAAAAACACCAGAAATGATTCCATCATCATTCCAAGGCTAGTTTTCCAAAACTTGTCGCCACTTCAGACCATGCTTCATTCAAGTACTACAAACAGCAAATAAAAATCACATACTTGTCCCCTCAGATATGCCAACGCAAAGGGGGTTTTCTAGACTGTAATATCAGAAAACTGGCTTTGGAAACAGATCTGGGTCACTGAACTGCCAGCTAAGGAGGGAAGGAATGGACACCTGTATGGTTACTATCTTTCCCCAAGAAGAAAAATCAGAGCTCAAAACTTCACAGCCACTTTTGCAGGAAGATGCAGACATCATAAGTTTACATTATTCTTTAGGGAAGACATGACACTTCTGGGGCACATGACAGGGCAAGACTGCCCCTTAAAATTTAATGACATAGAGAGTGCCTTGATCATTACAAATGTCACTATTATATGTCACTCTGCTATTTTCAACAATCTCAGCTTCCCAGAAGCCCCACTTGTCTTAAAAAAAAAGTAGCAGGCTGAAGGTCCAGAGATATGTATATGTGTATGTGTGTGTGTGTGTGTGTGTGTGTGTGTGTGTGTGTGTGTGTGTGTGTGTGTGTGTGTGTGTGTGTGTGTGTGTCAGGAATGGGGGAGTGGGTCAAGGGACTGACAAGTTCCCCAGATGATTTTTACAGATTCAGCAGAAAAAGAACATCATTGTAGTTGACAGCCCCCCCACCTTCAGCATTACTGTCTCCCCATCTTCCAAGTTATACTAGCTCTTCTTCAGTCTATACCTGGGTAGACTGTCAGCAGTAATATGTGTCAGTCAACTACCTTACTCTCCAGTCAGCTAGTGCAATGTAATGAACATTAACACTGACAGCATCGTATTATGTTCTCATATGCAGTATGTGGAGTCTGCTCTAGTTTGTGTGTAATGCGTTTCATGTGTCCTCCAAAATGTAGGTTGGGATATCACCAGATGTCCGATTATGTCTTCCCAGAAACAGAATATCCCACGGATGCTTAGTTCTCTTCCACCTCGGATATCTCTTTGGAATTATTGTCAAAGCCATAATGACCTGCTGATAAATGTAAGCATGACTTACGAACATTAAATATGTGTGTGTGTGTGTGTGTGTGTGTGTGTGTGTGTGTGTGTGTGTGTGTGTGTGTGTGTGTGTGTGTGTGTGTGTGCGTACACATGTGTGTGTTAAGACTATGACTGTTTCTACAGCTAAAGTTACAGTGTAAGGCATTATGAGCAACAGGGGACAGTAAAAACACGTATGAACTACCACCAGACAGCTATACTCCATTAGTTCAATATGAGAAAATTCCTTTTCTTCAGAAAGACTTGATTAATCTGCACTACTTCACATATTCCCTTAAAAAGAGATCTCTTACTGATCTTCATATATCCAAACTGTGGTCTCCGACTTCAGCCTGTCTTGTCAATATCATAACAAAAATAACAAAACCATTACCTATGAATTTTGTCAAGAGTCTAGCCTAAATTAGTTTTGTGATTCTCTTTGCTCCTGACAGAAATACCTCTCTCATCTCAATTTTTTCTTCTTTCTTCCTATTCTGTTGACTTACCCTCACCTTTGAGGGGCCCTGCCAATCAGCAAACTCGCTCCACAGGGGCAGGAGCCAGGCATTCCAAAGTTAGGCAAGGGCTGTAGAGCTCATTTGTCTCCTGCCCAAGAAGTCCTGGTGAACTCTTGTTTCAACAACAGTGAAACTCGGGTAGGTAGGGAGTGGTTCAACATGCTGGCCCTCATAACAATGTACCTTTCCCACATCGAGGCTGCCTGCAGAGTCACCACACTGGTCTGGTCAGGAAAGGAGATATGCATGCTCCCACGTCTCCTGTACCCTTTCTCAACATGTAGGCCCCTGCCTGATGCAGTGTGATCCAATGTGGCTACTACAGGCTGGCAATACACCCAGCCACTCTGTGTGTCATCAATGTCATGGGCCTAGCAATCTCCATTACCACAAGAATCTGAAAGCTGGAGTCAGCTGCTCAAGCTCATCTTCCCTGCCTGGTCCTTCAAACACATGTCCCTCTAATCAAAGAAGGATGTATGGGCTGTAGTCAGGCTTCTTCCTTCTATACCATGGGTCTGGTCTTTTTGCTTCTTATGATAAGTAGATTGCTTGTGTTCATTCCATTCTCTTGTAATCTGAGTGTAGAACTGTAGTCCAAAGGACTTCATTCTTAACTAGTCCTCTCCATAAACTTCAAAGTTCACAGATGATTGCAAACTAGGTGTCATGAAGTCTCTCCTCGCACATACATGTACTGCTGTAGGAGATTATACTTGTCAGTATCTGGAGTACTAAAAATAAGAACAGGCTCAGTGCCAAGAACTGCAACATTTTAACATTTAGTAAGCACACCCTAGATCCAATTTACAGTACAGATAACACACCACTTCAAAAAAGGAACCAACAAAGTAGAGGCACAAAACTGCACAGACACTCACTTGAAAAACAATCAGAATTCAGAAGTAGGAGCCTCCAAATACCAAACTGAGTTACACAGATAAAAATGCTTTAATAAGTCACAAGTATAAAAACTGTAGATCATTCAGAAATAAAAAATGTTAAGCACTTTTGTCCTAATCAAATATAACTTTGGACTTCATCAGAACCCCTTTAAAATGAAAAGGAAACCAACAAAAATGTGGGAGTGCAGGGCTGGACCAAGAAACTCAACAAGAAAATCTGCACAAAAAGGAACACCTGGTACCATCCAGATCAAACGTCACCAATACATGAAAAATCCAGTCTAAGGTAATAAAACACCAAATTTATTACAAGGTACAAGTGAAAACAGATACAAATAAAATTCCATTCAAAGTAAGCAGTTAAGCACTTTCATCCTACAAAATAATGGACTTCCTCAGAACTGCTTCCTTCATAGCAATCAGATATACAACTTCTCAAAAAGGAGGATTCCGCCCACTTAAAGAGACACTCCACCATCTCCATAAGAAACAAGTATCAAGTTTCATTAAGATCACATCTTGCAAGTATTGAATAAAATATTTAAATAATTTCATCAATATTAATACTGCTATCATAAGTCAAAAACTTAGAAAACATCATATCACAATATGCGCCAAACACATCTCATATTTCCTATACTTACATTTTTTAAAAACATTCATAATTTGGCTGCCTCATCTTTAGTATTGGGAGTATTGTACTATTTGCATTTAAACCAGGAGGCTCAAAAGCATTGAGTTTAAACTGCCAAAGGAGTTCCTTGTATTCGAGTTTGTCCTCCAAGCTCCACTTCTTACTTTAATTGGGACATTTTCAAAAATACAGAACACAATTTTGTTCATAGCATCATAGGAGGTTACTAGGCTAATGGCCCTGGGGTCCTTACAAGCATAGCCAAGAGTTTATCCCCAAAAAAGAAACCTCAGTCAGCACCGGTCACTCCTGTCAATGAGAGACAAAGGTGGAACCCCTGGGACAAATTTATGGTTTCCCATCCACTCATCAAGGTTGCGTTTGAAGAGGGCCAGTGAAGTAGTCTGTTTGACATGTATGGGAAGTCTATTCCAGAGATGGGGCAGCCTCTGGGAGACAAACCGGTCTCTCCAGCAGGTTTTGTTGATGTTGCATATTAGATTTAGGCCTATCGTGCGGGTAATGTGCGAGGAGTTAGACTTACGGATATGGAGCATCTCTAGTAGGGGAGGGCCCGATATTGCCTTGTAGGCAAGAGACAGATCACCTCTAAGCAATCTGTATGATACTGAGTACAGTGATTGTGATTTAAGCCTGTCCACATAGGATAGGTGTTGGAGGCCATGGATTCTCGTTGTGAGATATTTCTGTGGCCTTTCCAATTGGTGCAGATGTTTGGAGAGGTACATACCAAACAGGACATTATACTCAATCATAGGTCTAATAAGGGAGGAGTACAGAGAGGCAATAACCTCCTGTTTTCTGTGTGCAATCCCTTTACTTATAAGATGAACCAAGTAAAAGGCTTTTCTGACCACCGCCCCACATGATGGTCGAATGTGAGATTGTCAACCTGAGTATCCAGGTCTCTCACCACAGGTTATGTGCTTAGGGGGTTGCCGTTGATGTGGTAATCAGTACAGGCTGTGCTTTTGCCAAATGGTATGATAACGCATTTTTTTTGCATTTAACTTAAGGCCATGACTTTGGCACCAGTTATTTGTAGCTGTGAGACCCTACTGCAGTATAAGCAGAACTAAGAAAAAACAATCTCTTGCACCAAAGTCCTCTGTACGTAGCAAATCCAAGAATATTCAAAAACAGACAAACGGAGAACAACCACGTCGATTAAAATACCATAAAACTTTATTTTCACAGATGAGCGCTTTCAGGCCATATGCCCTTCATCAGATAACACACAATATAAAACCTCACATATTTAAAATGAGTATCAACCTATCACATTTCAATAAATTGCCCTCCTTTTCTTCAGGATGGGTTTTAAAGGTATATAACCATTAATACCAGGAGACCTATCTGCTCCTAATCTCACTATCCATCTGGTTTCAGCACATTCTGTTTCATTAACCAAATTGCCCCCCCCTGGTGTTCGGAATCACAACCTGCATCACCATAAATAAAAATGAATGTGAAGGATTGTCCTTTATATGTAACGCCAAAGCATTACGCTCATTACCAAGTCTAATATCTGACAAATGTTTATAAATTCTGGTCTTAAACATATTGTTGGTTTTGCCCACATAATATGTGTCACATCCTTGACATACAGCTATAAGGCCCTGCAAGACAGTAGTGGCAAAGCCAGCTCTGGATTTAGAGAAAATTGGCAAATGATAATGCTTGGTGAAAGTATGTAGAGAACTCCAGGTAGCAGCTTCTAGGATGTCTCAATTTGCTTGTTGAGGCAGAGGAGGGAGTTTTTCCGATTTGGAATTTGTTCCTTTCTACCCTTGGACAACCGTTTCTTCCTTTTGTGGTAAAGTCTGTTGATAGAGGATGTCCAGCAGACAGGTTTGCGTTTCCTTGAGGGGCAGATTTTAGTTCTGTTGGGTATGGCTGAGTCCATACAGTTGTACAGGTGCTTGTATACTGCACTGGTGTACTATTCACCATAGATGTCTGCATCATCTGAGGGGGGTGTGTGAAGCTGCTGATACCCTCCCTTAGGAGGTTGTAGTCAGCTTTTGAGAAGTTTTTTAGCCTGGTTACGGCTGGGGAGGGGTTGGGTGGGATAGAAACTTTGAATGAGACAGACCGATGATTTGATCTCACCAGGGAAGAACATACTATGGGAGTGGTACAGCGGTCGCCCATGTTGGTGTGAACCAAGTCCAGTATATTATTTACCCTTGTGAGGAATAAGACCAGCTGATGTAGTGTGTTAGAATTGATGAAGTCAAGGAATCATTGGGTGAGTGCATTAGTGCAGGAACAGTTCACTGAGTCTATGGTGGAGTAGCTGAAGTCACCAAGGATCAGAGTGTTAGGGGGTACCTTGATGGAGTCAAGTAGGTCCAGGTAGGAGATGTGCGTGTCCTGAGACAGAGGTGGGTCTACATCTGGCTATAACTTGGATGGGTGCCTTGCCAACTTTCAGTTGCACCTGGAGTAATTCCAGTGCATCATGTTGGTAAACCAGTCTGGAGGTGTGCTTGCCCTTAATGAAGATAGAGACGACCACCCTTAGTCTTTCCAACCTCATTTTGTGGTTATAAAGTGTGGAATGAGGTATAGCCTGGTAAGACAGGGGTGCTCTCTGCAGCCCCAAACCAAGTTTCTGTGACTGCACAGAAATCGGCATCTTCCAAGTGTGAGGAGAGCCTCCAGTGAGTGCACTTTCAAATTAAGGTGCCTAGCATTGTGCAGCATGACTTTAATATGCTTTTTGACAGATTTTTTATGTTGGAAGATTTGTCTTTGGGACATGGCCTAAAAAAGGTAGAATGGGGGAGGCTAGAGCTTTGGCCAAGTTCCGGAACCCTAGGGGTGACAGGTGGAGGACATCTTTGGCAAAGCATCATGGCCGGTCAACTTTGTCATCCCAGGCAGACATATACTGGATCCCCTTAGAAAGACACCAGAAACTAAGTCAAGTGTTGAAGTCAAACATTTTTTGTTGGTATTGTGGTATCATTCTTGAAGGTAGGATGCTGCTTAGGGCTAGGGCCATACCTGCCTGGAGCACATACTCTTGAGAGCTCAATCATGTCTCTCTCCATATAGTTCAGGGAGGTACGTCTCAAATCGTTCAAACCAACATGGACAATGACAGAGTCATACTTGTACCTGTTGTGGAGAGACTTGAGTGTGTGTGTGATGCAGTGGATTCTAGTGCCTGACAAACAGCTGACCATGACCTTCTCCTCGTTGAGCCTGGTGAGGGGGACATTGGTGTGTCTCACAATCAAGTCACCAGTGACTAGTATGTTTGGTTTATTGTTATTCCTTATGGGCTGCGTTGGTTTATTGTTTTGCCTAATGGGCTGTGTTTGTGAGACACTGGTGCACTGATTATTGTGTGTGATGTGATTGTTGTTGTGTGTAGAATGTTTATGAGTGTGTTCGGAGGTCTCTGTTGTTTAGGTAAGTTTTTGTTGACGACCCCTGCATAGGTGGATATGTGGCTCTATGATGTGGGTAGTGTGGTGCTTGTACTGGCAATCTCCTCTTTGTCAGGAGTACTGACTGTGGTGTGAGAGAGCATGGATTCCAGCTTACTGATGTAGATGCATTTTTCACAAGCAGAAGAATTATGTGCTAGGAGAAAGGGACTGTCTATGAACATGAGGTAGTTGCCACACTGTCTCAGTATGCCCATGTCGACCAGGCTGGCAGGAGAAACTGATGGGAATTTTCCAGACATAGTGTTCTGAGTACTTGGCCGACATACGGAGAACAGGTTTTGATAAAGGTTTGTCTGCAAAAACCCTAAATGTAAAATAAATGGCCTGAAGCACAAGTGCTACAACCAAAACTAAGATACTTAGAATATTAATCAGGTTACCAACAAGCAGTAATAAGTGCAGAATAAGAGCACTTGTACACTTAAGAGCACACAGAACAGCAAACTAACATAACCGAATCCTTTACAAGTAATAGAATGTTTAGATATTTTTTTTGTTCTTGTTGTTAGTATCATAATAATCTTCATATATTCTTCTTCTCGATGCCTGTTCTGCTTTGTCCAAAAAACTGGGAATTCTAATTTTGTTTTGGATACGTGTGGAAATGTATACTATGCACATCTCTTCATAAGGGATAAGAACTGATACCTCACAGTTTATGTACCACACAACTGCCATATTTGTGTTTGTGTGTATGGCAATGACACCTTGTGACAGAATGCCCTAAAGAGCTTGCAGGGCCAAGAGGACCACTCATCTCCAGTGTACTTATGTGCTGACTGAACTCTATCACAGACCGTACAGTTAGATCAGTTCTGCCCTGACAATGTCCCCTTCACCCGGGGCAGAGGCATCTGTGGTGACTGTCACCATGGGAATAGGGTAAAAGTGTCGGCCCAGGGACAAACTAGGTATGTTTAACAACTAACACTGAATATTCGACTTGCACACACTTAAAATTATGACCTGACCTGACAAAAGATGGGAGTGATTCCTCACAATCCACTATAATATTTACATGTGAAAAGCATGTGGAGCTATAAAGATTATTGTTCACAAGAGGTCCAGAGTCTTTAAGCAAAAGCTTACAGAAGTTATTTATGAGGAGATAAGGACAGATGTTGCCTTCTGTAATGAAGGCAAGTTCACTTTACAAGACATAGCAGCCTGGAACAAGTCTGTAAATATTATGCACTGCAATTGCTCCATCTGTGACTTTGAAATATTCTTCATAATACCAGAGGACTGGGATACTAGAAATAAGAAATCTTGCTATCAGCATTTTCATCAAAGTGGGAGCATCCAGGAACCAGTCATCTAGATAATGGAAAGTCTTGGTCTCCCTGCAGGTCCTGATATGCTGTCATCACAACCTTGAATTTGATGAAACCCTGGGAATGGAGGCAAAACCAAATGGAAGGGCCTGGAATTGGACTATCCTGCAGTGTTAAAGCCTCCTCAACTCTTTAGCTATTCTGATATGCAAGTATGAAGCTTGGAAGTCAAGTGCGAACATCCAATCACCGTTGCAGAGGCAATGAAGAACTGTTTGCACATAGACTACGACTACATGTAATGTTGTTTGGGACAAATTTATATAGGCCATTTAGGTCTAGTGTTTGCCTGAGGTTCTTTGACTCCTTGGGTACTAAAAAGAATCTCAACAATATTCAGACCCTCTCACACTCAGTGGGGGATCAATGGGTGGCTTGCTTTGCTAGAGGCATTGTACCTCTAATTTTGCAACTTTTTGGAGTGGAACACTGAGAAGGGAGAGGGTAGATATACATGGTGGGACAAAAAAACAGGATCTTGTGACTTCTGGAAATAATGTCTCTGACCTGCCTGTTCTACATGATGGCTAACCACACTGACAGATATACAGGCAACTGACCCCTGACTCCCTCTAGAAGAGGACAGGTGGGCAAATCCTCAGGGCTCCTGCCGAATTTGTGGTCCTACTGAAGGAGAACTCAAAAGCCACAGTTCAGCAGAGTCCTAACCTCTAGTCAGACATCCATTCTGGGAAGAGTCATGGCTCGTCTGGTTTCTGACAGACTGCTGGTACCTCTAATGTTGCTGCTGCTGGCTTCACTCAAACTGCTTGGGACCTTTCTAATTCCTTTAGAATAGATACAGTTTGAAATCAATGGCCACTAAGTACTGGACATTGTTTACTTTCTTTTAGTTTTTCTCTCACCTTTGTCCCAAAAAGGTCATTACCATTAAAGGGAAGTTTCACAAAAGAAGCCTGGAAATTCTTGAGGAAATCTGTTGAATGAAGCCAAGGATATCGATTGAATGGAAATGTTTATGCCTGCAACATTATGTTTGAGGAGAGTTTGGGGAAATCCTGAAGCTAATGAGTAAGAGAGGGGGGGGATGTTCCTAAAAGTTCCTCTCCTTGGTCAACAGGATCCTACAGGAAGCCTTCTGCATTATTCATTCTGTTATCTTTGGTTGAACAATCATATCTTCAGCCAGTAACTTCTTAGGACCATAACACTGGTGCCTGTTCCTTCAAAACACAGGAGTGGGCTTTAACATGGATCTTGGGGTGGGGGGGGGCCTGTCCTCCACACTGACTTAATTAACAAAATAAACCTGTAATGAAATGTGTTTGAAAATTAGCCAGGTGATGAAGTCAGCATTTAACAAAACACAGTGCAACCCTTCTGGGCATCTCCCTCTTCCTCTAAAGTGTTGCCTCCAGTTGTCAAGATGGCAGTCCTAATCATCTGGCAAGCTTGGTAAAAAAAACTGATGTCATAGCTTCTGTAGAGTCCAGACGGAATTCTTTAGCCATTTAAGGATGGAAATGTATTTGCAAGAACTCTTATCTACTAACTGCACCGTAGCGGCAGCCACCCTTAAGAAGAAAGCTCTGGTACGGTTTGAACCTTTACTGCAAGCTACTAGGGGCCACAGTGCTCTGGAGATAGCGGGGAAGTGCATAACAGTATGGCATTTGGGTGAGGAATTGGAAATCTGTATAAAATGCCAGTCCCAAGCTGACTTGAGTCTGCGGCTAAGCCCTGCTGGTTGAAGGAGATGGAAAAGATCAAATCAGATAATAGTTTATATCTGCATGGCTTTTACTTCCTTTGGTTTATGCAACTGGCATACTTGCAAACTGGCAGATATCTGCCAAGTGAACCTAACCAAATATCAAAAGTGCTCCAATGAAATAACTTGCACTATCTGTCTTAAACCCTTGTCATGCACATCAGATCACACCGTAACTTCTACTCAAGCACAGCAGCACTCTGCATTAAACAGTCTCATGTTTATCATATGAGGAAGCCCATTTCTTAATTTCCACTTCCCATATAACTTTTGTTTTCAAAGTCTCTGATCATCCTTAGCAAATGATCAAAACACTGTCTCTGTTAATAGCCAACCATTCATTTCATGTGAGTACTCTGAAAATACTCTAACTTAACCAGCCCTTACCAATGTCCAAGTAACTGATGTCAAACCTCTGCTCCTCCGATAGTTCTGCAAGTAGATGACAGAAGTCAGAGTTTGGTATTCCAAGGGGCCGGGACCGTAGCTGTAAAATCTTCTCCCCTGCAGAGTTTCTAAGAGAGTCCCATGTACAACCAGAATTCCTTCCTTTCATAGCATCCACCTTAGTCATCTTGAAAAAAGGACAGAAAACAGAATTACAGCAAAAAAGTAATACAATGTGTGAGGTTTGATATAATGAGGCCACAAAAATGCTTTACTGCCAGAGTGCAGTGGGCTGCATTTTCTCCTCACAGTCCCATCTGCTCACCTGTGAATGCTCCCTGGTCTTTAGAATGCTTACACAGCTGGCAAACATATATGAAATATATCACCATCATTAGGTTCTGCTTAAAGGCTATAGCAGCAAGTTCTTCCATATCAGTGTGGCTGTGTGTGTGTGTGTGTGTGTGTGTGTGTGTGTGTGTGTGTGTGTGTGTGTGTGTGTGTGTGTGTGTGTGTGTGTGTGTGTGTGTGTATGTATCCAAGAAAGAGAAGTAACAGGACACTGCCAAGATGAGACCAATAAAATCACCATTTATTGAATAAAAAGTTAGCGCTTTCGGGATAACCCTTCATCAGACATAATTTTAAAACAATAAAACAGCCATATTTAAAATACAAACCATCCAATCATCTGCTTACAAAAACCCGCCTATTCTGTAGTGCAGGTTTAATAGGTAATACATCATTAAGACCTGGGGGTCTATGTGCTCTTAAATCAACAATCCATTTAGATTCAGCTAAGGCTGTTCTGTGTTTGATGTCACCCCCCCCTATCATTAACCCTAATGTTAACTATACATCTAAACTTAAAGGTATGTGTAGGATGTTGACTTATATGTCTATAAAGTGCATTACTCAAATCACAATTTCTGATATTACTCAAATGTTGCAAAATCCTGACTTTGAGCATGTTGTTAGTCATGCCTACATAAAAACATGCACATTCTTCACAATTGGCCATATAGACCAAATGCTGCGTCCTGCAAGTTGCCCTGCCTTTAAAATAAAAAGTTTTACTCATGTCAGGATGTTTGAATTCTGTATCACCCTTTATATACATACATGCCTTACATGTATGTATGTATGTATGTATGTATATATATATATATATATATATATATATATATCTACATACATACATACATACATATACACACACACATATTATATAAATATATATATATATACATAAATACACACACACCACACACACACACATATATATATATATATATATATATATATATATATATATAGAGAGAGAGAGAGACAGCTGTATTCTGTATGATCGGTAAGGCCAAACATAATAAAGTAAAAAAATTGACAAAATATGTTTGAATATAGAAAATATTGAACATAACAAATGAACTTCAAAATATTGAGAAAGGAAAACTATTTTCTCTCACGATATTAACACTACCCCCCCCCCCCCCAACACTAGCCTCAAATTCATCTGAATACTGGCAGTGTTATGGAAAGGCATTTACTGAGGTAAGGCATATGGTGCTAAGGGGGGTAAAAGCCTCCTGTACCATCTTAGTAATGAGTGTTAACCCTAATCCTAACTCTGCCCCTTCCCCGACCCTAATCCTACACCTTACATTAATAAAAGCCTTCCTGTAACACTGCCAGTACACAAGACACACTTGCACACAAACATGCATATACACTAAAAACACTGCATCTATCCCCTTACCTAACACTTACCCTAAACCTAAAATATACACACACTCAGAAATATACAATACTTACCCTTCATCTATCCCGGACTCCAACCCTAATTCACAAACACTCACTCCCTCCTTCCCAACTCACCTGTCTCAACAAAAAGTACAGTTGTGTATACTTACCATAAATGTAGATGTTCGAGTGTATTCATTGTTGCAGTCATTACATTTGGGTAATCTGCTGGCAGGTTGCCCTCAGTTGGCCTGATTAACAAAGTCTTGGGTCCTGCGTCGGTTGCTGTCCCTTCTTCCATGACGTCAGGTCGTCAGGGGTATAAAACATGCAGCCGACGCCATTACATCAGTTTTTCTTACTCCAGATGTCAGGTGCCCCCCTAATGGGGAGCAAATAAACATAAAAAAACACAAAGGTATACCTCCAACAAAAAGCAAATACACCAAAAAGGCTTTTAAGCATAGTAAAGGAAAGTAAAGGTATAGGCAGAAGAAATTAGGGGGCTGGAGGGAGGGTAACCAGGACTGCAACAATGAATACACTCGAACATCTACACTTATGGTAAGTGTACACAACTGGACTATGTTCTTCGTGTTTCACTGTTGCAGTCATTACATTTGGGTAGATTCCTAAAGCTATGGTTGGGAGGAGGAGTTTATATAGCATTAGGGACAGCTATAAGGCCCTGCAAGACAGTAGTGGCAAAGCCAGCTCTGGATTTAGAGAAAATTGGCAAATGATAATGCTTGGTGAAAGTATGTAGAGAACTCCAGGTAGCAGCTTCTAGGATGTCCCTGGTAGGAACACCTCTGAGAAAGGCTGCAGAAGTAGATGCAGCCCTGGTGGAGTGAGATCTGATCCCCTGGGGGATAGGTTTTCCATGGTGCTTATAGTAGAAATGAATGCAATGGCTTATCCATTTAGAAATGGTTTGTTTTGAAATAGCCTTCCCCTCTGCCCCTGCAGCAAATGCTACCAGCAGTTGTTCAGATTTTCTTTGAGGTTAAGTCCTGTCCAAGTAGAATCTAAGTTGTCTGTGCACATCCAAGGAATGCAGAATCCGTTCCCTTTTGTTCTGTGGATTGGGAAAGAATGTTGGCAAATGAATGGACTGATTAAGAGCCACACTGGATATCACCTTGGGCATGAAGGATGTATTGGTCCTGAGTGACACCCTATCTGCATGAAAGATAATGAAAGGCTCCACTGCCATAAGGACCTGTAATTCAGATATCCTTTTAGCTGAAGTGATTGCTAAAAGGAAGGCTGTTTTCCAACAAAGAAATTTTAAGTCTGCAGTAGGAGCTGGCTCGAAAGGAGGCAGAGTGAGTTTCTCCAATACAAAGTTAAGGTCCTAGGCAGGAGTTGGAGCTCTCCTGGGTGGTCTCAAGTTTTTTGCCCCTCTGAGGTACTGTTTGAGCAGAGGATGAGAGAAGAGGGGAGGTTCTGTGTTATAATGTGCTGATATGGCTGAGGCGTAGATTTTAAAGGAGGAAAGAGACAGGCCCTTGTGAAGCATCTCAGTTAAAGTATTGCAAAATCTGAGGTAAATTGGGCGCCACTGTGCTCATCCCTTAAGATTGGTTCTAGGCACACAATCTTTTCCATTTGTCAGCATAAGATTTTCTAGTACTAGGTCTCCTTGCCTCTAAGATGGCATCCATCACAGGTTTGCTGAGGGATGAAAAGGGTGAATTTAAGTGACTAGCCAGGTTGCAAGGTTCAATGTTGGAAGCTGAGGGTGCAGAAATTGGTTCTCCTGCTGGGACAGCAGGGAAGGGGTCTGAGGCAGGTGCCATGGAGATAACTGTGACACACTGCGCAGGAGGGGGTACCAGTGTTGGCGTGGCCAGTCTGGAGCAATCACGATCATCCTTGGTTTGTCTTGTTTGACTTTTAGTAGAACTTTGGGGAGCAGAGGCAGTGGGGGGAAGGCATAGACTGATGGGTTTTACCAGCTGAAGGACAGAGCATCCAATTTCCAGGCTTGTTTGTGGGGAATCCTTGTGCAAAACTTGTCCAACTGGTAGTTCTGGGGGGAGGCAAGTAGATCTATGTCTGGGCTCCACCATCCGCTTGTCAACATGTTGAAAATCCTTGGTTCCAGTTTCCACTTGTGTGGGTTCATGAGGTTTCTGCTTAGTCCATCTGCCAGTGTATTTAATTTTCCTGGCAGGAATTGAGCTTGTAGGTGCACTTGGTAGCTCAAGGCTGTGATCCACAATGCCATGGCTAGTCTGCAGAGGGGGTAGGAATGTGTACCCCCCTGCTTGTTTATGTACCACATAACCGTGGTGTTGTCCATCTTTACCATTAATTGTACTGGAAGAATGTAGTCCTTGAAGGCTGTCAGAGCATTCTGTACAGCTAACATTTCTTTTTGATTGATATGTAGGTGCATTTGACTTCGGTTCCATTTGCCCTGAATGCACTTCCCTGCCAGGTGAGCCCCCCATGCATAGTCTGATGCATCTGTTGTTAGGGTTTGGGGAGCAGGGGGTAGTGTAAATGGTAGTCCCTTGTTTTGGTGGCAGGCCTCTGTCCACCAGAGGAACTCTAGGCGTAGGCAAGATATGATAGGCATTATTGTTTCCAGGCTGTGACAATGTTGACTCCATAGACTTTTTAGATACCAATGTAGTTTCCTCATATGCAGTCTTGCATATGGAATTAGAAGAATGCAGGAGGCCATCAACCCCAAGGCTTGCAGTATTTGTCTTGCAGATAGCTGGGTTTTTGTGGTCACTTGTTTGAAAGAGGTTACCAAATGAATTTGCTTTTCTGGCATAAGGTAAGCCATCTGGGAAGTTGTATTCAAGCTTGCTCCCAGGAATGTTAGTTGTTGACAGGGTACCAGTTGTGATTTCTTTTTGTTTATGGTGTACCCCAGACAAGTTAGGACCCTTTTTACAAACGCCAGGTGATTTAAAAGTATGTCCTGGCTTTCTACCTGAATTAGACAATCATCCAAGTATGGGTATATTTGAATACTTCTTTGCCTGCAAAATGCAATAACTGGAGCCAGGCACTTTGTGAATACCCTGGGTGCAGTAGACAAGCCAAAGGGCAGTGCAGAGAACTGATAATGCGTGCAGCCTGCTTTGAAGCGTAGGTATCTTCTGCAAGATTCCCTGATTGGGATGTGCAGGTATGCTTCTTTTAAATCTAGTGTTGCCAACCAGGCGTCTTTGCTTATCATAGGAAGTAATTGATGAAGAGTCAGCATCTTGAATTTTGGAATCTCCAGAAAGGTGTTTAGAGTAGACAGGTCCAGGATTGGACGCCATGATTTGTCTTTTCTGGGTACCAGAAAAAGTCTGGAATAAAAACCTTGTCCCTTTTCCTCTTCTGGTACCAGTTGAATAGCCCCCATGCTTAAGAGGGAACTTGTTTTTGAGCCTCTGCCCACTGATTTAGGGGCAGGTCTGGCCACCCATTTGATGTTGGCAACGTGTGGAAATGAAATCTGTATCCCTGCGACACTATATTTAAAACCCATTTGTCCTGGGTTATGAGTTCCCAGTTCTTTGCATGAAGAGCAATCCTTCCCCCCAAAGGGGCGGTCAAAAGATAAGTGTTTGGTATTTTAAAAGGAAGTCTTTGAGACTGCTTACCATAGGGGGGTGTCTTCCTTCCAGATTTGGAAGTGGAAGCCCCCCACTGCTTGGTTCTGAGAGTTCCCTGGGACTGAAACCTGGGGTTTTTGCTGTGTCTGGGTTTGGCTTGAGAAGATCTGGAAGGGACTGGAAAGGACCAATTCTTAGTAGGCCAGTGCCTACTAAATCTAGGAATTGCACTTGTAAAAAATCTTTAACAGTTTGCATAGATTTAGCTTTATCTTCCACCTTTTTAAGAACTTCTTCAGCCTTGTTGCCAAACAGGCAGTCCTGATTTAAAGGAACACCCAACAATTTAGCTTTAACATGATCAGGCAAAGATTGCTCCTTAAGCCAAGCATGCCTTCTAAGCACAGACCCAGTAACAGCAGCCCTGCAAGAGGCCTCTAAAGAGTCAAAACCACATTGCAAAGTATGTTTTCCAATTTGTTCAGCAGAATGCATTAAGTCCTGTAAATCTTTATTTTCCACACAGTCAGGAATCAACATAATTTTCTGTTTAAGCAGTCCAATAACATGTTGCTGATATTTTAACCTATGAAATTGACAGTTTAAAGCTCTGATTGCCAAGATTGCAGAAGTATAAACCTTTTTACCCCAACTATCCAGCGCCCTGGAGTCTCTATCAGAAGGGGTAGGATTTTTAGCAGTAGAAGCCTTAATACCCTTGGGCCTCTGAGAAATGGTCTCTGGATCTGCAACAGGATTTTTGAAAAGGAACTTGTGGGACTCAGGAACCCTGTCGTATCTGTCAGGTTTACTAGGAGCAGGAGGCAGGGAATCAGGGACCAAACTGGATTCCGCGAAAACATCACCAACAATGTCTAGTACAGGAGGTATAGCCAATGGCCTATGCTGAGGTAGAAGAAGGAAATCCCTAAGCCTATTTTTTAAATCAGAAAATTCCTGGCTTTCCCAGTGAAAATGCTCCCTTAAAGGATGTAAAGTTTCCCCAAAAGAAAAATCCTCAGGAGGGGAAGCAGAGGGAATGGAATCCTCTGCATCAGAATCCTCATAAGTAGGTATACACAAATCCAGGTCATCAGAAGAGTCAGAAGAAACAGAATCCTGATCAGAAGATTCATAATCAAGCTCAGCCCTAGGCCTCTTGGGGGGGGGGGGGATGACTCCTCTGATTAGAGTTATTAGATCTTCAGCCACTTTTATCATTTGTTTTTTAGGCATAGGGGCCTGAGCATGTGGCCTGGGCGTCGGTTTTTTAGACATGGAACAAGATTTAGGCCTTAGTAATAAAGGAGGTGTTGTTTTAATATGTAAGTCTGTAGGCCTGAATACACCCTCAGAAGCCGGTGTCTGCACAGCGGCTCCGGACCCATCCAAGGTAGAGACATCCACGGGTTCCATAGTTAAAGTATCTTGCGGCATACTGGACTCTGAATGGATCTCAGTAGAGGCCTGCGAATCAAAAGTAACGGGTATCAGGGGCTGCAAAAGCGTCTCACTGAGTACCAGCGAACTGGCGACTGGCTTAGGAGAAGCGTCGTCAGCAGTTTTGGACCTCGGCGGCCTGTCTCTGTCTTTATATTTGTGTTTTTCCAAGAAAAGCATTTTCTAGTCTGCTCCTTGATCTGTTTAAAACTTTCATTTAGTGGCTAGAGCTAGGAACTGTAATAGTGTGTATTACTATAATTGTTTTTTTGCGGTGGTGGTGCTGCGGTAGCGTTGTCGCCTCACAGTTAGACGCCCGTTCGATTCTCAGTTAGAGCGTCTTCCGTGTGGCGACATGCATGAACGGGCGTTCCTTCGTTGAAGTTTGTGCATTAGGTCCGGTAAGCCTGCACGTAAAAACTCTACTGCCAATTATTAGCGGACCGGAGTTCTGCTGTGGCGACCCCTAGCCGGGAAAAGCCGAAAGACACAAACAAACTATAATTGTTTTTTTTATTTAAATTACTAAATTGTAAACTGCTTTTTCATACTGAGACTTGGATTTTCTCTTTGTGGGTCTTCTTTCTATGCTTTTAAAGTGAGGTTTCTGTGTTCTGCTCAGGTGGCATAATCTTGATAGAGGCCTGTTGTGTAGGCTGGAAGTTTTGTTTCTGTTTCTGGCAGCCATTTTCTGCTGATTGTCTTCATTATTGAGAGTAACAAGGCCTCCTGACCTTCTGTAGTACGAGTGACTGGGTAATAGCAGGGGCTGAGGAGTAATCTGATCTTCCCAACTCTTCCTTTCTTACTGCTATATAAACCCTGTGTCTTATAAAGGCTCTGCTTGTATTGTCAGGCGTTGGATTGCATTGCATAAATGGAAATTCCTTAAGATTCCAAGAGCAGGCTAAGTTATTTCTTACACTTATTTCACTGAATTGCACTTCTGAAACGCTTATAATTGTGCTATACAGTTGATCTACTATATTTTTGCACTGTTATAAAACTTTTTTTATTGTTTCACTGCATTTATGTACTGTTTTAAACTGTTTTAACATTACTTAACTGTAAACTGCTTTTTCATACTGAGAGTTGTATTTTCTGTTTGTGATTGCTCTATCCGAACTTTTCTGTGCATTTCTGTCTGTTAAAAGCATTCTCTAGTCTGCTCTTTGATCTGTTTAAAACTTTCATTTAGTGGCTACAGCTAGGAACTGTAATTTTTTCCCACTCACCCTCCCTCCCTAGTGTTGTGTTGTGTGTTTCTTATACTTGGTGGCTTTGCAGTTGCCCGCCCATACTGTATATTTGATCTGTGATACTCCTCCCAGTCTAGTGTCATTAGTTCACTCAATCTAATAGAGAACATTTGTGAAGGCCAACCCACACGTTGAATTAACTTCTATTCCAGCTTTCTCCATTTCCACTTTACTGGAAAAAAAAATTCTAAGCTTGCTTCCCCCTGTTCCTGTGGCAAGTCAGATACGGATTTGCTGTGTCCAGGACTGTTTGTGAGCTCCTAAGCCCCTCCCCCACCTAACTGGGGTTAAACTAATCTTGGTGCCATAAAGTCTGTTTTTCAAAATTTCCCTTGCAACTAGCCAGCTTTTTAGTTTTAGCACTCATCTGTTTCTTTGATCTCAGCACTTGTTCAGAACTCATTGTAAGCACTAAATAAGTCACAAATTACTACAGCACTCAACTTTCCTCACTTGTCTAGAGGAAAACAGTTTTTAGTACTTAATAAATAAGCACCTATTCAGGCATGTCTAAAGGTCAGCTCCCAGTGTTTTCTCCTGTCTACCTGATGAATTTGGGCATCTTGGGACAATGCAGCAATTGCGTCATGTACACAGACAACCCTCTCCTCCTACCACCCAACACTACGACCTGTGAGAGATGCACTTATATAGCCAAACTGGAAGCAAAGCTCTCTTTATCAAAGACAGGCCTAGACAGTCAATAGGATTAACACTTGCACCACACCACACTCATCACATAGTCCCTCAAAACCTACACCACCAAAACCCACACACAGAACCACAAAACACACACCTACATTCGCGGAGGCTCTCTGTACTAATATGCCCAAACAACAGAGACCTCCAAAGCAGAAATGCAAGCAACCTCCACCCCCCAACACAACCCAAATGACACATAGTCCACATACTCAGTGTGCCACTCAACTACAGCTCATAAGGCATAACGTACCCAACACTCTAGTCATAGGTGACTCTATACTGATGTTCCACTCACCAGGCTAAACAAGGAGAAAGTTACTGTCAGCTGCCTGTCAGGTGCCAGGATCTGCCACATAACGCACGCACTCAGGTCACTCCACAAGAAGTACAAATATGACTCTGTCATTGTCCATGTTGGTGTGAATGACCTGAGACGTACCTCCCTGGACCACATGAAAAGAGACATGGAGGAGCTCTCTGATCTTGTAGTCCAGGCTGGTATGACCCTAGCCCTGAGTAGCATCCTGCCATCACCCAGAATGACACCACAGTACAAGGACAAACTGATCGACTTTAACAATTGGCTAAGCTTCTGGTGTCATTCTAAGGGAATCCAGTATCTGTCTGCCTGGGATGACATGATCGACAGACCACGGTGCTTTGCAAGAGATGGCCTGCACCTGTCGCCCTTGGGATTCCGGATACTGGCAAAGACTCTTGCCACCCCTACAGTGCCTTTTTTAGGCAAGGTTCAAATGACAAATTCACCACCGTAACAGGTACAAGCAAGCAAAATCTGAGGGTAATGCTACTCAATGCTAGAAGTCTAAACCTCAAAATGCACTCACTCGAGGCACTCCTTAAAATGCAGAACACTGACATCTGTGCAGTGACAGAAACCTGGTACAAAGCTCCAGAGAGCACCCCTGCATTGCCAGGCTAGAATTCATACCACACCGTTCGGCCACCAAACCCGGACCGAAACACTAAAGGTGGAGGCGTGTCTATATTCATTAAGGATATCCACACCTCCAAGCTAGTTGCTCAGCATAATGCATCCGAGATTATCCAAGTTCAACCAACTCTGGGCAAAACCGCAATCCAGATTGTAGCTTGCTACAGACCCCCCGCCATGCCCCAGGATTCCCACTCCTCTTTTCTTGATACACTGGAAAATATTAAGGTATAACCCAACACTCTAATAATGGGTGATTTCAACTACCCTACCATTAACTGGGAAAACTACTCATGTACCAACTCTTTTGCTCAACGTTTTCTGGAAATCATCAATTCCAATGCTTTGGATCAACTTATCCACACCCCCACCAGAGGCAGCAATATCCTAGAACTGGTCATCACCAACATGGGTGACCGGTGTTCCACACCAGAGGTCAACTCCTCGTTGGTCAGATCAGACCACAAGCTAATCACTCTAGACATCCACATCCCGCTCCCACCCCCCATTAGGAAAACAACCGTAAAAAATTTCTCCAAAGCCAACTTCACGCTTCTTAAGAGAGAAGTGGCAAACTTCATGACACCCATGCAGATGGACAACAGAGGTACGACTGCTGAAGCCTACACAAATACACTTTATAAGCACTTACACGAGTGCATGGATCGTGCTATCCCTAACAGAACCAAGATGCTATCCTCCAAAAAAAGGAAGCCAATCTGGAGGTCTTCTGCCATAAACAAACTCTACAACAGAAGAAAGAAACTGTTGCAAAAAAAAGTAAAATCCCATGATTGGAGGAACTCCTTGGTCAGCCTCAGTAAGAAGCTGAGATTCCTCATAAAATCCTCCAAAGCTAGTTATGAAAACAAAATTGCCACTGATTCTAAAGACAACCACAAAGCATTCTATAGCTATGTCAAAAATCTCAATGGCAACACTCAGATCTGCTCTGAGTTACAGCACAATGACACTAAATATACAGAACCAACTGATATTGCCAACATCCTGGCAGATAGGTTCAGTGCTAACTTTACCCCCCACTCATCCCCTAAAGGGCCCATCTTTATACCGGAAGAATGCAAAGTTCCTGTAATCATGGCTGCACAGGTAAAAACTTCACTCTCCAAAGCCAAGAACACAGCATCCATGGGACCCGACAACATCCCAGGCTGCCTTCTACATGAACTACAGAATGAACTGGCACCCCACCTAAGTACGATGTTCAATCGTAGCCTCACCTCAGGCTTTGTGCCCATTGAATGGTGCACCGTGACAGTTATCCCACTCCACAAAGGGGGGGGGGGCACAACAGACCCTGGGAACTACCGCCCCATTAGCCTGACGAGCCTCATCTGCAAGGCCATGGAACTCATAAACAAAGACAGTGGAGATCTCCAAACCCTGGACCCCACACAGTTTGGGTTTGTAAAAGGCAGATCATGTCTCCTAAACCTGATAGACTTCTTTGAAGTAGTCACCAAAGCCATAGATGAGGGTAAAGTGGTTCACACAGCCTATCTAGATCTCGCCAAGGCGTTCAGCACCATTATAGATAAACTCACTAAACTAGGTATAAATCCCTATGTCACAAGATGGGTTGCCAACTGGCTTACTGAAAGAACCCACACTGTGAAAGTAGCAGACTCCAAATCAGACTTCAGACCAGTGACAAGTGGAGTACCAAAGGGTTCAGTCCTGGGTCCTCTCCTGTTTGGTATCTACTTCTCTGAAGTACAAGCTAACAAAGAAGGTCTTTGGCTAACTAAATTCGCAGATGACTGCAAACTAGGAGCCATAATTGAAACTCCTAACGATGTGGACATCATACAAAAGGGCCCCACTGAGACAGATGCCTGGTGTCAAAGACATGGTCTCAAGCTCAATGCCAAAAAGTGCATTGTCATCCCCTTTGGTAAAAATTCTGTACCCATGAACTACCACATAGGCGGTAGTCTACTTAACACCAAAAGTGTGATAAGAGACCTTGGGACACAGGGTGGACAGTAGTCTCTCCTTTGATAATCACATCGCCAAAGTGGTCAGGAAATCCTTCTACATGGCACACCTCATCACAAAAGGTTTCTCATCCAGAAAAAGAGGTCATTGTTCCCCTCTACTCATCACTCATTAGACCCATTATAGAGTACAACGCCCCTTTTGGTATGTACCTCACAAGACATCTACAACAACTGGAAAGGCCGCAAAAATACCTCACAAAGAGGATTACTGGCCTCAAACAGATGCCTTACGCAGACCATCTCAAAAAACTCCAGCTTTACTCCGTCGCATATCGCCTACTCAGAGGCGATCTCTGCCTAACATACAAAGCTATGTCAAACCCAGAGCTGTTGGACATGCTCCACTTAAAGAAATCCCAATCCCTCCGAGCTACACGCTCTAGGGACCTAAACCTTGTCACCGCAATAAACAGAACATGCTGGAGGGATAGATTCCTGTCCCAGAGACTTCCCATACTCTGGAACAGACTACCCATCTATGTCAAACAGAGCTCCTCATTAGCACTCTTCAAGAAAAATCTTGATGATTGGATGGGTAATAGGAAATTCACCCCGGGGATCACTTCTGTGGTTCTGCTTGACAGGGGCATACGAAAATAATTTTCTTGGGTGGCGAAAGCCAGGGTACATTTTTGGCTAGGCTTGTATAGGCCCTAGGGCCAGTAGCCTAGTACCTACCTATGAACCTATGAACCAAAATATTTAGAGGCAAAAATATACCGACGACGGATAGTGCGCTGATTAAATAAAGCACAAAACAGACAGCAAGGTATGTTGTGGTCAGGGCCTAGGCAAGGAACACAGTACAAATGAAAATCTTTATGAGGTATTTGCTTTCCACAAGCAATGCAATTATTAACTTTTACTGACATCGGTAAGGAGCAAGAAAAAGTTTCCCCAATGGGGTACTTAGCTTTAAGTTTAAAACTTCGGTTCTGAAACTCAAAAACAAAAATTTCAGCAGTTGGCTGACTGGCACTAGCGAACTGCTTCTGCTTCTGGCACCACATGGCAAGAAAGACTGATGTAATGGCATTGGCTACATGTGTTATACCCCTGACGTCATGGAAGAAGGAACAGCAACCGACGCAGGACCCAAGACTTTGTTAATCAGGCTGACTGAGGGCAACCTGCCAGCAGATTACCCAAATGTAATGACTGCAGCAGTGAAACACAAAGAACATCATACCATTCACATCTGCATTCTTCAGCTATCTGTACCTTTGACAGTACACAACACCCCTTACACATGTCGACAAAATATACATTTAGCAAAACGCAGGAAAATCATATATATGTATATAAGGGTGCACTCATTTTAGTAGTGTGTGGCTTTTGTTGATAACTGTTCAGTCAACACAGTTTGGTCAACAACTGTACAAGATCGACAATACCCAGTGTTGGGGAACATGAGATGTTGGAGATGGAATAAATTATTAGCAAGGGGTGTGGGGAGGGTGCAGGGAGGCTTGCTCCCTGCAAAAAAAAACATATATTTTTTAATTTGTATGGTCTGAGGTTAATCCTAGGAATATGCACAGAAGCGTGTTAGTGTTAGTGCTATCAGCAGTTAGTTGATTTGATCTGGATCACCAAGTCCATATACACCACCGAATATAACACCCAATCAGCAGAACAACAAGAGAAAGACTTACAGAAAAATCCTCTGGTCAAAGGAAAAAAAAAGTCAACCAGAGAGGGCAAAAAGTGATATCCAGAATACAAACAGAAAAGGACAGCACCCACCAGCCAGGGCCTGACCAGAGGAAATTGGACCAGTCCTCCACAAACACACACAAGAACAAAATCTGGAACCATTAATGGATGCAGAAACTAAAGTACTTGAAAAGGCCTTGCCTTTATTCCAGATAATAAAAGCAATCTTGTCACTATAGTAATTGACCTTAAGGTGTTTTGTAGAAAACCAAATCTTAAAATATTTTTTTCATGAGAGAGGAAAAAAGAAACAGACAACCTGGAGAAGGCATTGATCGAGAAACAAAACAGCAGGCAATGAAAAAGGACAAATGGAAGAAACCTAGCACCTTCTGTCCCCTACTTCTCCGAACTGTCTTGGCATATGAAAAGAAATGTTGGTATGATATACTTAGCATTCTAGTTAAACCTTGCAAGATGAAATTTTATAACCTCACACTTAGCGCTCTAGCTAAACCTTGCACGATGAAATTTTATAACCTCACACTAGAACTGCTAGCTCTAAAATGACTCACTGAAGACAAGAAGGATTATGAACAAATAAAAAAATGAAGAGATGCTAAGGAATCAGAATTTCTACAAGAGAGTGGATATTGAGCAAGTCACCAAAGCTTACAAGGTCAGTGACATCAAACTGGCTAAGCTTAACTCAGAGGGACTTCTAGACAATTTGCTTAGCTTTCTGACAGATCCCCATCCTAGGATACTGCAATTTTTTTGGCATCCCAAAACTGCATAAAAATGTGGATACCCCCCCTCCATATCACCAAGTGGTAGCAGAAGATGGTTCAGCCACTGAGCCTTTATCCATTTATGTGGAATTTAAGATAAAAAGCTTGCTAGGAGTGTTCAATCCTTCATTTTTGACTCACTTGATTTAAAAAAAAAAATCAAAAGAAATAAAAATACAACCAGAGACAATACCAGTCACATGACGACTGATGTGGAAGCCCATAACTACTGTATTGATGCTGTGAAAGAGTACATGGGCTCAAGGCCGAACACCGACCACACAGAAATTAAAGCTCACCTACAACTACTTTCACTTCAATCAGAAGTGGTACAAACAAACAAGGGAGAGAGCTATGGGCGCAGCTATGGCTCTGGCCTACTCAATACAGCTTTGGCTAGATGGGAAGAGACCACCATCTTTTCCTCAAAATACTATCAATACATGGATTGTTACTATTGTTTAACGGACTATACCTTTATCACATGGAAAGGCTCCCTGGCAAAGCTGCTTAATTTCTTCTACATTGAAAACACCACAGACGTTTTACATTTCACTAACTACTATAATTATAAGATTGAATGCCTGGACATCACTATATGGAAGGACAGAAATAAGAAGCGAAAGAATGACCTTTACAGAAAACCTACACAAGTGAATCTACTTCTAAGTGCTCACTGCATGCACCCCAAAATTACTAAGACAAATTACATTAAATCGCAGGAAATGAGAATAACCAGAGTCTCTGGAAGAGATGGGCTGATTTCCCACCAACCTAAATCAACTGCAAGATTTTCTGGAAAAAAGATGCAATGAGAATTTCATAGCCAATATACTGGGACTCATAAAACTCAAACAAAATAATGATCCACCTCTGGTGAACCCCGCAGAAGGAAACCATAACAAGACACACAACCAAGTATCAAAGAAGGAAATGACAAACAAAATAAGTATGATCCTAATTTATTCCAAGGATTCACTTGTAATAAAAAGAAAAATGGTTGAAAAATGGAGCATCTTAAGGGGAAACCAATCAATCAGTCAGGTTCTGAACCCCAACCATCCCTCAATTACCGAAAAAGGAAGAAACATTAGAAGTTGGGTAGAAAATTAAAAAGAAATTAATGCATCCACAGAGCCACAAGTAGAAGCCTTTACTTGCAACCTCCAGGCTGCAGATGCTGTGCATTTATGAGCTAAAAGAACTATTTTATGCATTCAAACTTGAAAAAGAAATATGTCTGCATTGACAGATATAACTGTAATAGTAACTTTGGTATGCAGTTTGCTCATTATATCATTCTACATTGTTAAAACAGGTAACTCTCAAACAATAAGAGTGACAAAACACCCCTCAGACATCAGGCTTAAGGACTTCAACAGCACATTGTCTAGACATGCTCAGGTCTGCAGGAACTATGACACGTTTGTTTTTCATGTCACTGAGAGACTCAATTCGGGCCTGTTACAAGGCAATCTTAACACAAAGCTAGAGAAAAAAGTACATGAATGGCAAATTTGACTTAAAGCTTATTGGAAGCCCAGACTCAACTGGCCATCCTCCATTAAGAGCACTCTCGAGTTAAAGAAACTGATTAATAGTAACTTACTAAAACACAAACAAAAGTTATCTACTTACCATAACGATAGATCTGTGTTGTCTCTTTTCATCTGGTTCAACCTCTGGGTTATCTGATCCAACTCAACCATTTCCTAATGAATTCCGCCCTTGAGCTTCACCTCCTCTAACCATAATCCCTCTCTCAACTACGACTACCTGAGAATGGGTTTGCACCTCTCTGCAAAAACTTCCATCACTCAATCCCAAAAGATATCACTAAGGGCCCAAATAAAGAAGGAAAATCGACCTCCGTGACTCAGTTGTCCCTTGATTGAGAGATGTTCCTCACAAAGACGGGGGCTGAAGATATGGAAGGTTGAACCAGATGAAAAGAAGGAAAACAGAGATCTATCATTATTGCACGTACATAAATTTCAAATCCAATGTGGTGTTTTCCATCTGGGTTCAACCTGTAGGACTGAGTCCACAGACACGTAAAACCCTGGGGAGGTCTTACGAAAGGATATTGTATAATACAATGGAACCAAAAGAAGCCCTAGACCTCAAATGAATGTCCAGTTTGTAATGGGACATAAACATGTGAGGACCCACCCGAGTAGCAGCAACATAAACATCATCCAAAGCAGCCCTGGAGGAAAGTGTTGTAGAAGTGGCTATGGGTCTCATAGACAGGAGGATGCAACAAAAAGATACCCTTGAGAAAGGCCTTTGAAATGTTGAGAGCCACTAACAGCAAATTAGCCCTACCAATACGAAAACTGGAAAAAGCTGCCAGTTGTACCTTAACATTAGAATAACTGCATTCTCATTGAAAAAGTCCATGAGAAAGTTGAGAATCACTTCTAAAGAACATGAGAAGAGATCTAAACCTTTGCAGTTAGCCTAACAAGCACAACATTCCAACTTACTGACATATACCCTATAAGGTCTGAAGAAGTGTTTTTAACATGAAAGTGCTTACTGAATAAATGTCTATAGTTAGCCTGTTTGCTGTGGTGACTGGTCTTCATTTTGTTCACATACCCCATGAGAAGACGAGAAAATATGCACCACTCAATCTGAAAGCTTGGGATTTCTGACCATCAGGGGAATTGGAGAAACCATACAGTTAACTTAAGTGCCTGAAGGTTGGCTGGATCCAGGTCCACCAGGTGAGAAATTGTATCCAGAATGGGATGCAGGTCCCAAGGATGGTACCTCAAAAGAGGCCAAAGAAAGGGGAAATCACACTTGATGAGGCCAAAAGGGAACAATGAGAATTACAGTCTCTCTGCAATAGGTTGCCTTCTAGAGAAACTTTATTTTCAGCAGGGTTGGAGGATAGGCATACAGGAGACCTGGATGGCAAAGCATACAGAAGAGCATCCCTCCCTGGTTGATTAAGGTCTCCCTGGTCCTGACTAAAGATGCTGTCATGGAGGCAGTTGGGAGACACTCATTCAAGTAAGGGAAGACCTGGAACCCCTGCAGTCTGAAAAAAGGTGCTCTAACTGCCATACACTTGGGTGAATACTTGAGGGTGGTGGAGGTGAGACCAAAAGGCAGCGCTTTGAACTGATAATGACTGGCTCCTAGTTAGAAGCATAGAAGCCCTCTGGAAACATCTTGCTATCTTTATATGATGGGAGGCATCCTGGAGATCAATCAAGCACATCCAGTAGTCCTTCCTCAAAAGAGGAAGAATGGACTGCACTGTGACCACTTGGAAATTGGTCTATTTGACAACTAGGTTTAACTTGCTTAAGTCAAAAACTGGCCTGAGGTCCTTGCTTTTCTTCAGTACTAAAAGAACTGTAAATAGACCCTGAATCCATGTTGGTCTGGGGAAACCTCTTGGATGACTCAATTTACTAACAGCTTCTGAAGTTTGATGCCTGCATCCCTTCTTTGACAGGGTGACATATCTGGAAGATGTTTGGACTTATGTTTGGAGTTTCTAAAAATGGAGATGTATAACCTCTGGATAGGACACTCGACATCCATGGGTTCAAGGTGATAGCCTCCCAAGCTTCTGGGTGTAGAGCCAAATGACCCCCAACTGCCTTTAGAGTCAGACAGTCAGGCAACCCCTCAGGATCACTGAAACAGCCTCCTAGAGAAAGCTCTGCAGAAGCCCTGGTTTTGCAGACCACCCCTGCAGCAGGGGCAGCACCCACTGTGGTTACTCCCTGCCATGCGGGGGATCCCTCAGGAGGAGCTTCCTGAAAAGGGTGTTGTGCATTCCTGAAAGAGATGTTTTCTCCATTTTGGTTCCAAGGGAAAGTCTGTTGAGGGGTGGCAAAACATACTCCAACAGCAGACAGAGTCTTTCCATCCTGCTTGCTTCTGATGAAAGTGTCCTTAATCTTATATCCAAAATGCATACAGCCATCAAAGGGGGCATTAATAAAGGATGCCTTGAAGCAATTTGCAAAATTACACAACCTCATCCAAGTATGGTGACGCATGGCAAAACCAGTGCCAGCAGCTTGGGGCTTGCCATCAGCCAGGTTAGACAGCAGACACATGGGCATGTTAGAAATAGACTGCAAAGTGGACATCTGAGTCTCCAGAGTATTCTGAGAATCTACAGTCTGTTGTATTTTAACCACCCTTGACACTTCTGACACAATATCATGCTAAAGTCTAGTAAAGTGAGTGAGACAGTATAATGCTCTCGATGTGAACAAGGATGAGGCACAGGAGCACTTCTCTAAACAGTCGACTGATGCTCCCTATTTGGAGGATGAACCAACGAACCCTCTTCCTAGATGTCCTTTCAATGCCACCACAATAGCATCAACAGCAGGATCCTTACTCCTGTGTTGCTGGTCCTTGGTAGGGGAGAAAATCGTGTCCAATTTCTTTGGAATCAAATCCACTTTATCAGGCTCATTCCATGCCCTCTAGGACACCAGGTCAATAAGTGGATCGAGAGGGGGAACCACCCAGGATGTGCAAAGGCCCACCCTGAAGGCCTCCAAAAATACCAATTCCTCTGGAGATGGGCTTCAGCAGTCCAATGTCTGCAATGATGGAGCAGCTCCAAAAGATCACCAAAAGGGGAGTCATCTTGAATGAGGGATTCTTCTGGGGAATCCAGGTGCATCCTCTTGCACTGCTTCTTGTCTGAGACTTCCCACCCTGGAGAATCTGGGTAGAGGTGGGGGAGCCCTGAAGGTATTGCAGATTGGAGACCACCCAGGGTGGGCTGCATCAGAGCAGACTGACTTGTGTCCACAAGCACAGATGTCGAAGATGGAGGAATATTGGTTACAGCTGACCACTCCTTCTCCTAATGGGAGAAAATACTCTCTACAACATCAATGGCAGAGGTTGAAGCTGGCACCCCATAGCCCCATACCCAAGATCCAGAGATCCAAAAAGCTATACCGGTCTCCAGAGCCACTCTAACCAGCCCTGAAACAGAGATCAGAGCTGAGCAGTCAAGTGCAGAGGTACCAAGTGGAAAGAATGACCAAAAAACTGAAAATGAACCCAACCTGGAAACCCCTGTATCAACATGCTGGCTCCAAGGTCTACCCAACTCCAAAGCTGTCAGAGCTGAGGAAACCATGGCTGGGGTAGAAGCTAAGATTGGCCAAGACATCAGATTCATCTCTAGGGAGAGAAATTCAGCCAGCTCCGGTGACCTCGGAATTGTATGGTCTGAGGGAAGAAACCAGTCTGAGAGTCAAAGCCTTGGGTCAAGGACCCAACTCTGCAGGGATCAAGCCCTAACTGTATCTGGACTTGCAGAAAAGACTGCATCAGTTGCACCAACTCAGCAGGTCAAACTCCCAAATGAATGGAATGACCAAGTGGATGAAGACACCAATGGAAGCTTGAAGGCTCCACTGCAAAAAAAAGTCTCCAAAGACCAGATCTGAACTGGAGAAGCACGGATCCAGGGTGGAGACGAGGACAACTCCAGTGAGGGCTCTTGTGGATTAGAAGGAGAGAGAGAAGGGAGAAAAAGTTCTGCCTAAGGGAGCTCCCCTTGACAAGAAAGGACTTGGACGTGGGAGAAGCAGCCTTCTCTGCAGTCAGTTCTGAAGGCAATTGTATCTGAGATGTCAGACCGAATGACTGTGCTGAAGCCACCTGAAGAACCAAGGGTTTTGGAACAGGGAGCCTATCATTTTCATCCCCCTTTCAAGGGTTTGGCGTGCTTAGAAACCTCCTTATGACCCAATCACCCATGTCATCCTTGCCAGAAGAAGATGGAGTCGCCAGATGGCAACAGACCCTTTAGGACCAACTTGGCCCTTCTCTCATTTACAGCACGAGTACCAAAGCTCTCACAGATGGCACATGGCAATTTGAGATAAGTGGCCTTAAAACAATACATACACCAGTCAAAGTCTTGAAAAGGGAGTCTGTTGCTGCACACCACACATTTCTTAAACCCCTTCTCCATACTTGCTAAAATAACAAAGAACCTAACACCTAAGAAAAACTACTAGTAATAAGAAAAGGGTTTACTATTAAAAGGTGGAATGTGGAAAGTTCACAGATGGAAACTGGAAACATGGATGTTCGAATTATCATCTTGCTGAACATCCCCGTTTGCGAAGGTTTAAATCAGAGAATGCACAGTGCATTCGCTGATATAAACTCGAAGTACTGTACAGAGATCGCGACACAGTGCGGTGTGGGAAATTCAACCTTCTCCTCACTGTAGTGCGATCTTGGAGTTGGAATACATAGTTAACAGGGTGTGTGGGGGGCTTGCCCCCCTGCAAAAATGTGATGCTAGGTATAGGAGTTTCCTTTACCTAAGCCCCTATATGGACATCACGTCATCTGTTCGGCAACAATGTTGAATCTGCTGAATTCGTTCAGCTGATTCGACATTGTGCTGTTTTGTACATTTTGACTTTTGGTCTGTTATTTCAGCTTTTCGAATGGAAATTAATTTAAATTTCAACATTTTAATAGTAAACCCAAGAAAAGCTATAACATTCCAAGAACCAAAAACAATAAACCACAATAAAAGGGAAAGGGCCGCTAACAAGAAAAGAACAAACACTTCCTATACCTAACTACCTACTCTACCTAACTTCTATAGAAAAAAATAACTACTAAAATACAGACTACAGTAGAGGAAAAGGGAACAAGATCAAGCTACAATTCCTCAAAAAAGGATACAACCCCATGGAGATTCAGACCCAGCTGTTGTCCCGGAAGGTGGCAAATGAATTCTGAGGTAGTTCTAGTTGAACAAGGGATTGCAGGTAGAGGAGGCAGAGTTCGGGTGCTGAACTCTTTAGGGAATGGCCAGTGTCGGATCAGATAACCCCACAGGTTGAACACAGACTAAAAGACAATCCCCAGGATTCAGTAAACTCCATGTAGGGCTCGTGTAGAGCCTACATGGAGTGTTAACTTGTACAGGAAGTACTGCTTGTGGTGGTGGTGCACAATAAATATTAATGAAGCTCTGTGTGCTTAAACAAGGTTTCACAGCTTGCACCAATTCATCTGGCAGCGAAACCTCTTTGTGAATGCAGATAGCACTTCTGTGTAAGTTTGCTGTCTGAGAAAGGTTGATTGCACAGCAAATTATTTTCCCTTCATTGACATATATTAGGATTATTCTTAATTAATATTGTATGGGTAATTGTTTAATCTTCTCTCTTTTTTATCTTTTTTTCTTCCCAAGTTTGCACGATTTGCAGCTTGCCGCAAACGGCTTTGGCTATGCTTACGTCATTTGTGCGACTGGACAACTCATGCATCAGACCACCTATGTATCAGACATGATCCAGACATCCAAAGATAGAAACTATATGCATTCAATTAATACTGCTGGGCATCATGCAAACTCAGTAACCATGGCTGTGCTGAGCTAATACAGTCACTTTAACAATAAACATTAATATACAGGATCTCATATAACTAATCCTGTGGTGACAGATGTTAAGTTTAGGACTGGAGTGCAGATTGTCCTGGGTTGTAGTACAGGGAATGCAAACTTTTCTTATACTGTTGTGACATTGCAGATTATACAAATAACGTGCTACATAGACAAGTGTTGTCTCAACCTTCCTGTGGCAAAAGCTGTAAGTTTAGGACTTCTGTAAATATGGTCCTGGGTTCAAATACTACACATTCCATACACATTTTACTCTTGTTCCACATCATATTATATTTACTCTCACTTATAATACCAGACATAGATTTGCTGATACAACATTGTTCTTGAAAGTATAGTTCTGCTCTCCCAGTTGAATAAGAGAGTTGCACAAGTGGCTGTATATGAAATAACCTTGGAATTGCACAGTATGCACTGTCTAGTTTATGATACATTTGAAAAGGCTGCGCTCCATGTACTATCATGCAAACAAACGCACTTGGCTTACCGTGTTTGCCCGATGGTAAGCGGAGTCCAGCTGTTTCAAATGTATCAAAATGCAGACAGTACACACACTCAGTAAGCACAATATGTGCAATTAGTGTGAAAACATGATATTTAAAGCAGAATTGGTGGGAAATGCACATTAGACATTGAGCATGATCTTTTGGAGACATGGCTGGTGTCAATGGAGAGGGTGTGAGCTTCTGAGTGCAGCACTGTGTTCAGGAGTACAAAGTCTTTGTTGGGCTCCTAGTAAAGCAGCATTGCCCTCGGCTCTTGCAGGGTAACTATTCAGGCTCTCACTATAAGTCTAAAACCTGGACTAGTGTGGCTAGAGCTTTGTCAAGTGCGACGGGTATACCTTGCACTGGAGAACAATGCCATCATCACTATGACTATCTCCAGAGGAGGAAATGGGATACCCTTAATCTTTGGACCAGGAAATGTCACGCAGGTAACACCCCACAAATGTGTATGCATAAACTGCATTGACTAGTTGTAAATATTAAAGCTAAATACAGTCAAGACTGGTACTCACAATGTCATTTTTTTTGTTTCTTTTTCCACAGCTGCAGAAGAGAGGGCCTTGAATGCGAGGTCCCATGCACTGCAACTGACAAGGATGAGAGAAGCACGTGGTATGCAAGCATAATTGCATAAAGTATTGTTATTGTAACCTTAACAGTTAAAGACGGATAAGTTGTTATATCATACAGTTGTATAAAATTGAACATGCATATCTCAACTGTAAAAGCAAGTATGCATACATTAGTCTATAGCATAGCTCTCAACTGCCCATATCTTCCCTGAATATCCAGATTTTTTACTCACTGTTTTGGTCTCTTCCTCATAAGATTTACAGTTTTCTGGAAAATAATTGAGATTGAAGTCACTAAATAATGAGTATCAAAATGTATATTAGCACACATCCTATGTAACTTTCCATGTTTGTAAGAGCAATATTTAAAATCTGTCCCTATTTTGGGTCATTATATCCCCATTACTATATGATCTGTCCAAATATCTTACTCTAAGAGGTTGGCAGGTATGGTCTGTAGCACAAAGTAGTAGTTGCATATTCTTAAACAACAGTGAGCATGAATCTATAAAGTGCAAAAGTGTGCATGCATTATACTGTAGTCCAAAAGAAAAGTACAGTACAATATTTCATTGGTTGTGGGTTCAAATACCACATTTCACAAATATAAATTTTACTTGTTTACAATAGTGTTTTAGGTTTTCATCATTAAGAGTGAAAGGGGAGGTCTACAAGAGGGTAGTGAGACCAGCTATGTTATATGGGTTGGAGACAGTGGCATTGACAAAAAGGCAGGAGTTAGAGCTGGATGTGGCAGAGTTAAAGAAGTTAAGATTTGCACTGGGTGTGATGAGGGAGGACAGGATTAGGAATAAGTATATTAGAGGGTCAGCCCAGGTTGGAAGGTTTGGAGGCAAAGCCAGAGAGGCAAGATTACGTTGGTTTGGACATGTGCTGAGGAGGGATGCTGAGTACATTGGGAAAAAGATGCTAAGGATGAAGCTACCAGATAACAGGAAAAGAGGAAGGCCTAAGATAAGGTTTATGGATGTGGTGAGAGAGGACATGCAGGTGGTTGGTGTGACAAAGCAAGATGCAGAGGACAGGAAGAAATGGAAACAGATGATCTGCTGTGGCGGCCCCTAATGGGAACAGCCGAAAGAAGCTGATCATTAAATATACAATACTGTTACATTTTCATTATAGCATTTTAAGTTCAAACCTCTATACCGTGGCTCGAATGGCCTGCTGTAAAGTGTAAACAGTGTACATGGAACATGCATGTGTGCAATATACGCACCTATGAATGATTGCTGGATGCAATCTGATATGTACTATGGCGTGCATGTGTTAGGAAAGTACAGTTGTGTACACTTACCATAAATGTAGATGTTAGAGTGTATTCACTACTGCAGTCATTACATTTGGGTTATCTGCTTGCAGCAGCCCTCAGTTGGCCTGATTAACAAAGTCTTGGGTCCTGCGTCGGTTTCTGTCCTTTCTTCCATGACGTCAGGTCATCAGGGGTATAAAACATGCAGCCGACACAATTACATCAGCTTTTCTTGCCCCAGATGTCAGATGCCCCCATAATGGGAAGCAATTAAATCTATAATACAAGGATATACCTCCAACAAAAAAAGCAAATACACCAAAAAGCTTTTTGAGCATAGTAAGTGAGAGTAGAGGTATAGCCAAAAGAAGAAAGGGGGATGGAGGGAGGGTAACCAGGACTGCAACAGTGAATACACTTGAACATCTACATTTATGGTAAGTGTACATAACTGTACTATGTTCTTCGTGTTTCACTGTTGCAGTCATTACATTTGGGTAGTTTCCCAAAGCTAAGGTTGGGAGGAGGAATTTAAATAGAATTAGGACCAGCTATAAGGCCCTGCAAGACTGCGGTGGCAAAACCAGCTCTGGATTTAGAGAAAATTGGCAAATGATAATGCTTGGTGAAAGTATGTACAGAATTCCACGTGGCAGCTTCTAGGATGTCCCTTGTAGGGATGCCCCTGAGAAAGGCTGTAGAGGTAGATGCAGCCCTGGTTGAATGGGGTCTGATGCCCTGTGGGATAGGATTTCCATGGTGCTTATAGCAGAAATGAATGCAGTGGCCTATCCATTTTGAAATGGTTTGCTTTGAAACAGCTTTCTCCTCTGTCCCTGCAGCAAATGCCACCAGCAGTTGTTCCGGTTTCCTTTGAGGTTTAGTCCTGTCCAAGTAGAATCTAAGTTGTCTATGCACATCTCAGGAGTGCAGTATCTGTTCGCCTTTGTTCTGTGGGTTAGGAAAGAAGGCAGGCAAATGAATGGACTGGTTAAGAGCCACACTGGATACCACCTTGGGCATGAAGGAGGGATCGGTTCCGAGGGACACCCTGTCTGCATGAAAGATGATGAAAGGCTCCACTGCCATAAGGGCCTGTAACTCGGATACGCTTCTTGCAGAAGGGATTGATAAAAAGAAAGCTGTTTGCCAGGAAAGGAATTTTAAATTTGCAGTAGCAGCTGGCTCGAAAGGAGGAAGAGTGAGTTTCTCCAAGACAAAGTTAAGGTCCCAGGCTGGAGATGGAGCTCTCCTCGGTGGCCATAAATTTTGGCCCCTCTGAGGAACTGCTTGAGCAGTGGGTGAGAGAAGAGGGGAGGCTCTGTGCTATAATGAGCTGAAATGGCTGAGGCATGAATTTTGATGGAGGAAAAAGACAAGCCCTTATGAAGCATCTCAGTCAAACATTGTAGAATCTGAGGTAAATTGGGCACTGCTGCATTCATCCTTTGAGACTGGTTCCAAGTACAAAATCTTTTCCATTTTGCAGCATAACATTTTCTAGTACTAGACCTCCTAGCCTCTAAAATGATATTCATCACTGATATACTGAGGGGTGGTAAAGGAGAGATTAGGTAATTAGAAAGGCTGCTAGGTTTAGGGTTTGCAGCTAAGGGTGCAGAATCTGGTTCTCCTGCTGAGACAACAGGGAAGAAGTCTGAGGCAGGCGCCATGGGGCCAAGCATGACACACTGTGCAGGAGGGGGTACCAGTGTTGGTGTGGCCAGTCTGGTGCAATTAAAATCGTCCTTGGCTAGTCCTGTTTGATCTTTAGTAGTACCCTGGAGAGCACAGGCAGAAGAGGAAAGGCATAAACTGACAGTTTTCTTCCAGTTGAAGGATAGAGTATCCACTTTCCAAGCTAGTTTATGGGGAATCCTTGTGCAAAAATTGTCCAATTGATGGTTCTGGGGGACGGCAAACAGGTCTATATCTGGGCTCCCCCATTTGCTTGTCAACATGTTGAAAACCCTTGGTTCCAGTTTCCACTCGTGTGGGTCCATGAGGTTTCTGCTTAGTCCATCTGCCAGTGTATTTAGTTTTCCTGGCAGGAACTGAGCTTGCAGATTCACTTGGTAGCTCAAGGCTGTGTTCCACAATGCCATGGCTAGTCTGCAGAGAGGGTAAGAGTGTGCACCCCCCTGCTTATGTACCACATGACCATGGTGTTGTCCATCTTTACTATTAGTTGTCCTGGAAGAATGTGGTCCTTGAAGGCTGTCGGAGCATTCTGTACAGCTAACATTTCCTTTTGATTTATGTGTAGGTGCATTTGACTTGGGTTCCATTTGCCCTGAATGCACTTCCCTGCCAGGTGAGCCACCCATGCATAGTCTGATGTGTCTGTTATTAAGGTTTGGGAGGCAGGGGGTAGTGTGAATGGTAGTCCCTTGTTTTGGTGGCAGGCCTCTGCCCACCCAAGGAACTCTAGGCGTAGACAAGGTAAGATAGGAATCATAGCTTCTAGATCCTGTGAAAGTTGACACCATAGGCTTTTGCGATACCATTGCAGTTTCCTCATATGCAGCCTTGCATATGGAATTAGAAGAATGCAGGAGGCCATGAACCTCAAGGCCTGCAGTATTTGCCTTGCAGATAACTGGGTTTTTGTGGCCAAGTAGGTTGTCAAATGAGTCAGTTTCTCTGGCGTGAGGAAAGCCATCTGGGAAGTTGTATTCAAACTTGCTCCCAGGAATATAATTTGTAGACAGGGTACCATGTGTGATTTATTTTCTTTTATGGTGTATCCCAGACATGTCAGTACCCTTTGAACAAAGGACAGATGATTCAAAAGTATATCCTGGCATTCTGCCTGAATTAGACAATCGTCCAGGTATGGATATAATTGAATATTTCTTTGCCTGCAGAATGCAATGACTGGAGCTAGGCACTTTGTGAATACCCTGGGAGCAGTAGATAAGCCAAAGGGCAGTGCAGAGAACTGAAAATGCATGCAGCCTGCTTTGAAGCATAGGGATCTTCTGCGAGATTCCCTGATAGGGATGTGCAGGTATGCTTCTTTTAAGTCTAGTGTTGCCAACCATGCATCTTTGCCTAGCATAGGAAGCAGCTGGTGAAGAGTCAGCATCTTGAATTTTGGAATCACCAGAAAGATATTTATTTAGAGTAGAAAGGTCTAGGATAGAATGCCATGTATTGCCTTTTCCGGGTACCAGAAAAAGTCTTGAATAGAAACCTTGTCCCTTTTTCTCTTCTGGTACCAACTGAATAGCCCCCATACTTAAGAGAGAGAGTACTTGATTTTTGGGCCTCTGCCCACTGATTTGGGGGTAGATCTGGCCAACTGCTTGGTGTTGGTAACGTGAGTAAGTGAAATCTGTATCCTTGGTTCACTATATTTAAAACCCATTTGTCCTGGGTAATGGCTCCCAATTTTTAGCCTGCAGACCAATCTTTCCGCCTAAAGGAGCATTCAGTTGGGAAGAGCTTGGAAGTTTTAAAAGCAAGTCATTGAGACAGTTTTCCATAGGGGGGAGACTTACTACTCCCTGATTTGGATGCAGAAACCCCCCACTGCTTAGTCTTGTGTGTCCCCTGGGACTGAAACCTGGGGTTTCTGCTGTGTCTTGGTTTGGCTTGAGAAGACCTGGAAGGGGCTGGAAAGGACCAATTCTTAGAGGGCCAGTGCTTACTAAATCTAAGAGGCTGAACTTGTAAGAAATCTTTAACAGTTTGCATAGATTTAGCTTTATCTTCCATCTTTTTAAAAACATCCTCAGCCTTGTTGCCAAACAGGCAGTCCTGATTTAAGGGAGCATCCAACAATTTAGCTTTAACATGATCAGGCAAAGATTGCTCCTTAAGCCAAGCATGTCTTCTGAGCACAGACCCAGTAATGGCAGCCCTGCAAGAGGCCTCTAATGAATCAAATCCACAATGCAAAGTATGTTTTCCAACCTGTTCAGCAGAATGCATTAAATCCTGTAATTCTTTACTTTCCGCACAGTCAGGAATCAACATCATTTTTTGTTTAAGCAATCCAATAACATGTTGCTGATACTTTAACATATGAAACTGGCAGTTTAAAGCCCTAATGGCCAAGGTTGCAGACGTGTAAACCTTCTTAGCCCATCTATCCAGCACCCTGGAGTCTCTTATCAGAAGGGGTAGGATTTTTAGCAGGAGAAGCCTTAATGCCCTTGGGTCCCTGTGAAATAGTCTCTGGATCCGCAATAAGATTTTTAAAAAGTAACTTGTGTGAATCAGGAACACTGTAATATCTATCAGGTTTTCTGGGAGCAGGAGGCAAAGAATCAGGTGCCAAACTAGATTCCGAAAAATCATCATCAACAATGTCTAGTACAGGAGGAACAGCTAAAGGCCTATGCTGAGGTAGGAGTAAGAAATCCCTACGCCTCTTTTTTGAATCAGAAAAGTCATGGCTTTCCTAGTGGAAATGCTCCCTTAGAGTATGTAAGGTTTCACCAAAAGAAAAATCCGCTGGAGGGGAAGCAGAGGGAACAGAGTCCTCTGCATCAGAATCCTCATAAGTAGACAAGGGCAAATCCAGATCATCAGAAGAATCAGAAAAATCAGAATCCTGGTCAGAAGATTCATAAACAACTTCAGTCCTAGGTCTCTTAGAAGGGGGAGGTTGGCTTCCCTTGATGAGAGTTATAAGATCTTCAGCCATTCTTATCATTTGTTTTTTAGGCATAGAGGCCTGAGCATGTGGCCTGGGTGTAATTTTTTTAGGCATGGTTGGAGATTTAGGCCTAAATAAAGAAGGAGGTGTCGGTTTAATATGCAAGTCCGTAGGTCTGAATACACTCTCAGAAGTCAGTGCCTGCACTGGCTCCGGACCCATCCAAGGTAGAGACATCCATGGGTTCTATAGGTGAAGCATCTCGTGGCATACTGGACTCTGAATGGGTCTCAGTAGAGGCCTGCGAATCAGAAGTAGCGGGTATTGGGCTGCGAAAGCGCCTCACTGAGTACCGGCGAACTGGCTTTGGAGAAGCATCTTCAGCAGTTTTGGACTTTGGCGGCTTGTCTCTGTCTTTATCTTTGCGTTTTTTGGAAATCCCGGTAGTCAGACGGCTAACTGACGACATTTCTGGATAATTAAACCGAGAACCAAAATATTTAGAGGTAAAAATATACCGACGACGGATAGTGCGCTGATTAAATAAAGCACAAAACCGACAACAAGGTATGTCGTGGTGAGGGCCTAGGCAAGGAGTACAGTACAAATGAAAATCTTTATGAGGTATTTGCTTTCCACAAGTAATGCAATTATTAACTTTTACTGACATTGGTAAGGAGCAAGTAAAAGTTTCCCTAATGGGGTACTTAGCTTTAGTTGAAGACTTCGGTTCTGAAACTCAAAAACGAAAATGTCAGGAGTCGGCCGACTGGCACTTGCGAACTGCTTCTGCTTCGGGCACCACATGGCAAGAAAGACTGGTGTAAAGGAGTCGGCTGCATGTTTTGACGACTTGACGTCATGGAAGAAGGGACAGCAACCGATGCACAACACAAGACTTTGTTAATCAGGTCGACTGAGGGCTACTGCAAGCAGATAACCCAAATGTAAGGACTGCAACAGTGAAACACGAAGAACATCAGGGTAACATTCAAAGTAATAAAGACATTTCTTACCAGTTGGTAGTATTAAAAGCAAAATGTAACACAACAGAGTAAATTAATTGTAAAAAGCTTTGTATATTAACCATGAAGCTAGTAATGTTCTCCTTTTTTTCTCTGACCCCACGCCTTCTCTTTGTTTTTTTATGGCTTTCTTTTTTTTACATATATATATTTCTATTGTTTTGTTGTTACATATTTTTTCATTTATTATTTATCATTGTGTTTGTAATTATATTATTTATTCTTTTTATATTTATAATATATATATATTTTAATTTTATTACTTCCATTTGTTTTGGGTTATGTTTTATTTCATTACTGTGTTTTAATATTTTTTATGTTATTACTACAGCACAGGAGGGTAGGCTGGCTCCCCATGATCCACCTACCACTCACTCCACCGGCTCAAGCACCAAAGCCCAGCACTTCTGAGCTGCAGCCTAGCAGCAACCCCCCCAATGACCCTCCTCTACCTGGACCATCAGGTAGTTCTGCACCGGAGGCTAGGCTTGTGGTCCCCTCTGGAAGCAGAGGTAGACGGGTATGGTGCATAGGCTTGTGCACCAGACAGTGGGCACATGCCTATGCCGGATGGAGAGCCTTCTTTCCATCATGGTACAGAATACCTGCCATAGTTGAAGATGTCCACTGCAGCCAGTGGCACAGTGATGGCAGTCCACTGTATGAGGACTGGAGTCGCACTGTTACCATGCCTGATGTCCGTGGGACCTCGATTTCCCCACCCTCACCCCAACCATGGTGTTCACCCCCCTCTTGCATTCTTCACCAACCCTGTGTCTTGTCTTGTCTGTCAGCAAATGCTTCCTCACCTTCCCAACTTAGGTAGGTACTAGGCTATTGGCCCTAGGGCCTATATAAGCCTAGCCAAAGGTACCCTGGCTTTCGCCACCCAAGAAAATTATTTTCCTGTGCCACTGTCGAGCAGAGCCACAGAAGTGATCCCCGGGATGAATTTCCTATCTCCCATCCAATCATCAAGATTTTTCTTGAACAGTGCTAATGAGGAGCTTTGTTTGATATAGATAGGTAGTTTGTTCCAGAGTATGGGAAGTCTCTGGGACAGGAATCTATCCCTCCAGCATGTTCTGTTTATTGTGGTGATGAGGTTTAGGTTCCTAGAGCGCGTAGCTCGTAGGGATTGGGATTTCGTTAAGTGGAGCATGTCTAAAAGCTCTGGGTTTGACATAGCTTTGTGTGTTAGGCAGAGATCGCCTCTGAGTAGGCGATATGCAACGGAGTAAAGCTTCAGTTTTTTGAGATGGTCTGCATAGGGCATCTCTTTGAGGCCGGTAATCCTCTTTGTGAGGTATTTCTGTGGCTTTTCCAGTTGTTGTAGATGTCTTGTGAGGTACATACCAAAAGGGGCATTGTACTCTATAATGGGTCTAATGAGTGATGCGTAGAGGGGAACAATGACCTCTTTTCCTGGATGAGAAACCTTTTGTGATGAGGTGTGCCACACAGAAGGATTTCCTGACTACTGTGGCAATGTGATTATCAAAGGAGACACTACTGTCCACCTGTGTCCCAAGGTCTCTTATCACACTTTTGGTGTTAAGTAGACTACCACCTATGTGGTAGTTCATGGGTACTGAGTTTTTACCAAAAGGAATGACAATGCACTTTTTGGCATTGAGCTTGAGGCCATGGCTTTGACACCAGGCATCTGTCTCAGCAAGGCCATTTTGTAGGATGTCCACATCTTTTGGAGTTTTGATTATGGCTCCTAGTTTGCAGTCATCTGCGAACCGTTAATAAAGACCTTCTGTGTTGGCCTGTACTTCAGAGAAGTAGATACCAAACAGGAGAGGACCCAGGACTGAACCCTGTGGTACTCCACTTGTCACTGGTCTGAAGCTGGATTTGGAGTCTGCTACTTTCACAGTGTGGGTTCTGTCAGTGAGCCAGTTGGCAACCCATCTTGTGACATAGGGATTTATACCTAGTTTAGTGAGTTTATCTATAATTCCAGAGTGGGGGATGGTGTCAAAAGCCTTGGCGAGATCTAGATAGGCTGTGTGAACCACCTTACCCTCATCTATGGCTTTGGTGACTGCTTCAAAGAAGTCTATCAGGTTTAGGAGACATGATCTGCCTTTTACAAACCCAAACTGGGTGGGGTCCTGAGTTTGGAGATTACAAATGTCATTGTTTATAAGTTTCATGATGATATGCTCCATAGCCTTGCAGACCAGGCTCGTTAGGCTAATTGGGCGTTAATTTCCGGGGTCTGTGGTGGCACCCCCTTTGTGGAGTGGGATAACTGTCGCTGTGCACCACTCAGTGGGCACATAGTCTGAGATGAGGCTATGATTGAACATGGTACTTAGGTGGGGTGCCAGTTCGTTCTGTAGTTCATGTAGAACACAGCCTGGGATGTCGTCAGGTCCCATGGATGCTGTGTTCTTGGCTTTGGATAGTGTGTTTTTTACCTGTGCAGCCGTGATTACAGGAGCTTTGCATTCTTCTGGTATAGAGATGCGCCCTTTAGGGGATGACAGAGGGGTAAAGTTAGCACTGAACCTATCTGCCAGGATGTTGGCAATATCCATTGGTTCTGTATATTTAGTGCCATTGTGCTGTAACTCAGAGCAGATCTGAGTGTTGCCATTGAGATTCTTGACATAGTTATAGAATGCTTTGTGGTTGTCTTTAGAGGCAGTGGCGATTTTGTTTTCATAACTAGCTTTGAAGGATTTTATGAGGGATCTCAGCTTCTTACTGAAGCTGACCAGGGAGTTTCTCCAATAATGGGATTTTACTCTTTTTTTGCAACAGTTTCTTTCTTCTGTTGTAGAGTTTGTTTTTGACGGGGGACCACCAGATTGGCTTCCTTTTTTGGAGGATAGCATCTTGGTTCTGTTAAGGATTGCACGATCCATGCACTCATGTAAGTGCTTATAAAGTGCATTTGTGTAGGATTCAGCAGTCATACCTCTATTGTCCGTCAGCATGGGTGTCGTGAAGTTTGCCACTTCTGTCTTAAAAGCGTGAAGTTGGCTTTGGGGAATTTTTTTTACTGTGGTTTCCATAATGGGGGGTCGGGGAGGGATGTGGATGTCTAGGGTGATTAGCTTATGGTCGGATCTGACCAATGAGGAACTGACCTCTGGTGTGGAGCACCGGTTGCCCATGTTGGTAATAACCAGGTCTAGGATACTGCTGCCCCTGGTGGGGGTGTGGATATGTTGATCCATGGCATTGGAATTTATGAATTCCAGAAAACGTTGAGCACAAGAGTTGGTACACGAGTAATTTTCCCAGTTAATGGTAGGGTAGTTGAAATCGCCCATTATTAGGGTGTTAGGTTGTACCCTAATATTTTCCAGTGTATTAAGAAATGAGGAGTGGGAATCCTGGGGCATGGTGGGGGATCTGCAGCAAGCTACAATTTGGATTGCGGTCTTGCCCAGAGTTAGTTGCACTTGGATAATCTCGGATGCATTATGCTGAACAACTAGCCTGGAGGTGTGGATATCCTTAATGAATATGGACACGCCTCCACCTTTAGTGTTTTGGTCCAGGTTAGGTGGCCGAAAGGTGTGGAATGAATTATAGCCTGGTAATGCAGGGGTACTCTCTGGAGCCTTGAACCAGGTCTCTGTCACTGCACAGATGTCGATGTTCTCCATTTTAAGGAGTGCCTCAAAAGAGTGCATTTTGAGGTTTAGACTTCTAGCATTGAGTAGCAATACCTTCAGATTCTTCTTGCCTGTACCTGTTAGGGTGGTGAATTTGTCATTTGAACCTTGCCTAAAAAAGGCACTATAGGGGTTGCTAGAGCCTTAGCCAGTATCTGGAATCCCAGGGGCGACAGGTGCAGGCCATCTCTGGCAACGCATCGTGGCTTGGCGAGCATGTCATCCTAGGCAGACAGATACTGGATCCCCTCAGAATGACACCAGAAGCTTAGCCAATTCTTGAAGTCAATCATTTTGTCCTTGTACTGTGGTATCATTCTGGGTGATGGCAAGATGCTACTCAGGGCTAGGGTCATACCTGCCTGGGCTACAAGATCGGACAGCTCCTCCATGTCCCTTTTCATGTAGTCCAAGGAGGTACTTCTCAGGTCATTCACACCAACATGGACAATGAGAGAGTCATATTTGTACTTGTTGTGGAGTGACCTGAGTGCATGTTTTATGTGGCGGACCCTGGCACCCGACAGGCAGCTGACAGTAACTTTCTTCTTGTTTAGCCTGGTGAGTGGAACATCAGTGTGTCTGACTATAGAGTCACCTATGACTAGAGTGTTGGGTACGTTGTTATGCCTTATGGGCTGTGGTTGAGTGGCACACTGAGTTTGTGGGCTATGTGTCATTTGGGTTGTGTTGGGGGATGGAGGTTGCTTGTGTTTCTGCTTTGGAGGTCCCTGTTGTTTGGGCAGGTTTTTACTGAGAGCCTCCGTGAATGTAGGTGTGTGTTTTGTGTTTCTATGTGTGTGTTTTGGTGGTGTAGGTTTTGAGGGACTATGTGCTGAGTGTGGTGTGGTGCAAGTGTTTACCTTCTCCTCTTGACTGCCTAGTCCAGTCTTGGGTGAAGAGAGCTTTGCTTCCAGTTTGGCTATATAAGTGCATCTCTCACAGGTTGTAGTGTTGGGTGGTAGGAGGAGAGGGTTGTCTGTGTACATGAGGCAATTACTGCATTGCCCCAAGATGCCCAGATTCATCAGGTAGACAGGAGAAAACACCGGGGGCTGACCCTTAGACATGCCTGGATAGGTGCTGATTTGTTAAGTACTAGAAACTGTTTTCCTCTAGACAAGTGAGGAAAGTTGAGTTCTGTAGTAATTTGTAGCTTATTTAGTGCTTACAATAAGTTCTGAACAAGTACTGAAACAAAAAACTGTCTAGTTCTAAGAAACAAAATTAAGCTAGAAGGCTTCCTCAACATTCCTCTCTATCCTTAAAAAAAACAAAAAACATAAAGCATCTGTCCTAAAATAAAAAAAGATTGTCCCATACATAGCTCTCTATTTCAAACGTGTCTACTTGATGCACTTAATTTGGTCTAACTGGCTTCACAATATATTTATGTTGTTACCCCTCTATCTGGAGGCAACAGTCCAAATTCAGCTAAGACTCTGTACATGTGATCAGTTGTTACTGTTGAAGAAATTGATAGCTATGGTTCTTTCTTATACCCTTCCTACACATTCCTGCCTTCCTTTCACTTTGTTTTTCCACCTGTTTATTCTCCACTTCACCACTTTCCTGTCTCCCTCATTTCTTTTCTTTAAAGAATCTGTGCATGATGGTGCATGATTACAACTGACAAATGCATAATTTTAATGCTACAATAACAGCACTGTTTGGATGCATACATAACACTTACGTCATATATCCGTGCCAATCTTGCTTCATAATCTGCATGAGCTGTGGAAAAAGTAGAATACAGCAGAATACCACTAAGAATTCCAATCCTGAACAAATGCAGCTGCTAACTCTTACAAGTAGTGCCTGTAAGCGATACTTACACATCTGTGGAGTGCTGCCAGTTTGACATTCCTCGATCCAATAGTCAAGGGTAACCCTCTTTCTCATCCTGAGGTCTCTGTAGTGATTTTTACATTGTTCGCCAGTGGAGATACAGGTAGCATTGGACAAATCCTGGGCCAAACTATTCCATGCATCTAATTTGTAATCAGATCCATGATAGCGCTCCTGCAACAGCCAGGAACCATACTCATTCACTAGGAGTCCAACAAACACCTTGGACTCCTGCACACCCCACCTTTGATACTGAAATCTCAAAACCTCTCCATGAACACCAGCCATTTCTAATGCAGATGAAGACCAATCTATAATGATGTTTCCCGCCAATTCCAGTTATCACAGATACTGAGCACGCGCACTATTGGATTTTGCAACATTAAAAAATGGTGCGCATCACTTACCATCGCGCAAACACAGGCAACATGTTTGTGCGATGGTAACCAATACAGGCATTAATACATTAAGTACATAACTGACACAATATTAGTGTGTCAGCCATCAGGAAAATAATTATGATACAAGAAATACTAGGTAAACTGTTACAATTGACAGCAACTATAATGTGAAGTGGGACACCATTAAAACAAAATAAAATTTGCTGTATTCGAACCCTGGACCTTATGTATGGTAGTCCTACACTTACAGCTGTTGCCACAAGACAGATGAAAAAAAAATACTTGTCTAGGTTTAATTTCATTGATATCTAATGCATTGTCACAAAAGTAAAATAAAGGCTGCAATCTTTGTAGTCGAACGCCGGCCCATGTGGACATCAGCGCGACACAACATCTGCAGCCACAGGAGAAGTTATACGGACGTCTCCTAGATTAGTATTCCTTTTGAGGTTTACGCTGTTAAATGCAGCACAATGGCGCTTAGCGGGTTTGCACCAGGCATAGTTACATTAAAATAATGCATCTCATGTCTTATTTTTAGGTGTCTGTCTAGTTGGGTGATCCAATCGTCCAGCCTGTGCACTGCAGCTGTGCCTGCAAACCAGTGGAGCATAGCCAAAGTAGTTTGTGCTAAGTACAGCAACGTGCAAATAGTGGCCCCAAAAATTAAGAGGAAAAAAAAGTAATAACAGGCAGATCAGAAATCCTTGTATGATATACACAATACAATATGTTAGTATATATGAAATATGCCTACATAGGTCTGGAATCCAAATCACCATACAATGCACATTCAGAATACAGGATGGGTTCCTTGCCCCGGTTTTTCACACAAACACCTTTGCAGCAAGCAGCAACACTCATTCAGCAAACTAATTAGACAGAATGTAAAGTTATATTAAAACATTACCATGTTAGTTGTACATGTAGTGAAATGTTTATCTTTGAAAATACTGCACTTAATGACTACAAACCATGTTATACTTCTTGCTTGCGAATACATAGAACTCTTACCTTTTTGTGTTCCTCTGTCATTCAGCAGTTATCTGACCAGTACTCTGGGACATACAGTGTGTAAACCATTCTATATCACTGCACTTACAATGTCAAAGGATATGAACTGGGAATAATATGATATGCAGTTACCAACTAAGGAAAGCCAAATTGGATGTCACAAACAAGCACCGACTCTTCTTTTGGGATTGGGAGAGCAAAGGTATGTTCCTGCTATGGCACTAACAAGACTGTGCTGGTCTGGTTACTCTGTTTGTTTAGCATCCTGCCTGTTGTCTGATTTAGGGAGGTTTGAGAAGTCAAAAACTGCAATATGAATCCTTACTGTCAAAACTTTTCTCTGTAATACTTTCCCAGTACAAAAGTATGGTTCATAGGTGTGTACTAGGCTAATGGCCCTAGGGCCTTTACAAGCCTAGCCATAGGATTATCTTAGCATAGTGCCAACCGACCTTAGTTCCCAATGTCTCTGTCGAGTAGAGCCACTGGAGTTATCCCTGGGGTGCATTTTCTGTTACCCATCCACTCATCAAGATTTCTCTTGAAGAGGGTCAGTGAGGTGCTCTCCTTGACATGTATGGGAAGTCTGTTTCATAGCATGGGCAGTCTCTGGGTTATGAACCTGTCCCTCCAGCATGTTGTTTTAATGAAGTAGGAAGATGGCTTTAGGCTCCTAAATGGTGAGTCAGTATGCTATGGCTCATCTCCTAGCCAATGCAAGGACATACTGAGCACTCCTATGTCTGCCTACAACTACACCAGCTGCTGGTTCCTCCTCTGAGTCATCGACCTATGGCTGTGGTGACCTTGACATTGTTGGGAGGATGTATTCCCCTTCCCCTTGCCGATCCTGCTGCAACTATTTCCACAAAATTAACTTGGATAGCACAGCACATACTATGAGCATTGTGCAACATGACAGTGGATTGTAGTGGAGGCCTTGGCCAGATGTATGTAGGCAATGACACTGTGACGGCAGTAGCTCAA
>NC_056743.1:1085968451-1086000951 GCF_019279795.1 Protopterus annectens | reverse complement strand
GTGTACTTGAAGGATTTTCGACTGGAAACATACTGCCTGTCTTGCTTGGATTTCTTTCGAAAACTTAGCAATTCTGTACAATTATATATTTTTTTATTATTTATTAAATTTTTTTACTTAAGACGAGTTTACGTTCGCTACTTATACTACTTCTACTACTTTTGTCTGATCTGATTAATATACAGTGATTTTCTAGAAATATATGGACTGAAAATCTTCCACACACAGAAGTTTCTTACACTGTTTTGTATCCATTTTTGTTACCTACATAATGCATACGCTGGAATGCAGTTACAAATAATGTATAGTAAATCTGTATGCATTTTTTAGAACTGTAATCATGGCATTGCCTTGTTTTTCAAGCCATTTCAGAGGTACAGAGGATGTACAGTAGGCTGAAAATATTATGCTGTGTGGTAACTATGTACACATGTTTCACAGAAAGGTTCTTTGATAGCACTTTTGGGATTTCACAGTTGTTGGTTAGCACAATTGGTCCTTAGCCTGTTATTCTGTTTGTGTGTGTGGGGGGAGGGGACAAAGATAAGTTCCTGCCATGGCACAAACTAGAATGGACTGTTATTTTGAGTTAAGCAGAGTATCTATTATGGTACAAACACGGATATGTTTATCTTGTTACTCTCCTTGTTTTGCATCCTCTCTCATTAGTTTTTGACCCCAGTTGAATCTTTAAAGTTTATCAAGTGGGTAATACTGACAGCCTTCCTCTTTACTGCTTTATCTGTAAACAGTTTATTTGTATTTATTTGTACTTATGTGATCCTTATACGTGTTATTTTTTTTTTTTGTCTTTTAGGGCACAAAATGTCTGCTGTAAGTAGGTCCCCATTTACCGACAATAAGAATGACCTCATCATAGAAGGGCAGCACACAGAATCCCAATCCGAGGAAATCTCAACTAAAACAGCAAAACACCTCAAATGGCTTGTTCAGCAAGGAAATCCACACAACATTAGCATCCACTCTGTTTATTAGCCGCTTTCATCAAAAAAGACTTCATCACAGTACAAGTTCAACTAAAAAACACTCAATTTAAATACTACACCCAAAAACAGGCAATTATTCAATTTAGCAAGACAAACAATTGTCAATTAAAACAAACTATCTAAGCTTTTTAACAAACTCTCCTATTCCTTAAAAAATACTTTATATTTACCGTACCACTAAGCCCAGGGCTCCTATCTGATCTTAACTTGATCTGCCATGAGACTTCTTTTTGTTCCAGGTAAGATTTTAAATCTTCCTTTACAATGTACGGCATCTTCAGAAGATTTTAAATCTCATCGTCTTAAATCCATGTACCCCTGTTCAATAACAGAAAAAAAGAAACTTTTTAAAATTAGTACATCTCAAGGTGTGTTTGTACAAAGCACTTTGTGTGTCCTTCTTCCTGATATTATAATATTGATGTTCCTTGACACATTCTAACAATCGTCTGGGGGTCGTCCCAACATAAAAAGCTGTGCATCCTGAGCCTACACCAATGTATACAACACCCCTAGTCTGACAGCTGAACCTCTTAGTTAATGTAATGGTGCAGGCAGAATCACTTAACATAATAAAAGGTCCCTCAAGAATGTAATGACACGTTGCACTGCCCATATTTGAGCATTCCTTTTTCTTTTTTGGAAGTCAAATTGCCCATGACTTTGGTGTTGTCTTTCTGTAAAAGATTTTTTAAATTATAACTATTTGTATAAACAAACTTGGGGACATCTCCCACCATATTATATAATTCTTTACTACCTTGTAAAACCTTCCAGTTACTCCTAATAATTGAGCGGATGTTGTCACCATCTATAGTACGTCTAAACTAAGGGCCAGCCTTCTGTCCTCATTGCTATTATTGTTTTTGTTTTTATTTTTATTACTTATAGAGTAACCTTAAAATTGGAGGAAAACTAGAGTACCTTTTTCCTTTTATTTCTTCCTCTAACTGCCTCAAAAATCTTTCTTCAAATTCCCTATTAACAAATAAATTAGTAATAAGGTTAAACTCTTCATTCAACATACCATCATCAGTTGTCATTCAGCTGGCCCTAATCTATTATCCTCTGGGCAAATTTCTCTTCATAAATAAGGGATGGTTACTATTATAGTGCAAGTAACTGTTGGTAAAAGTTACCTTCCTATGTATTTTACTATCAATTTCTAAATGGTTTTCATTCCATATTAAGTTACATCTAAGAAGTTCACTGTTTGACCAACATCACCCATAGTAAATTTCAGGAAGACAGACCTCCCATTAAGTTCTTTCAAAATATTTTGAGAATCCACATTGCCACCTTCTAAGACAAAAAACAAATCATGTACAAAGCGCTTGCAGAAGCACACCTTGAAAGTGTCCTTTAAATAATTCAAAACTTCAATTTCCCACCACCCTAATACAATATTAGCAAAAGATGGGTTGGCTGGAGAACCCATGGCCACACCCGTTTGTTGTTTATAAAATTGCTTGTTAAAACCAAAATAGTTGTTGTCCAGTAAAACTTCAAACTGCAATAAAAATTAACTTGTTGGGTGGTAATATCAGTAAAATTGGCAAGATACATTCTAACAAATTCGATCCCATCCTCCTAAGATATAGTGGTAAATAATGTGCAAATATCAATAGTACACATAATGTTGACTCATGAAACTGATTCAAAAAGTCCCAGGAATCTAAAACAAATGACTAATTTTCTAACCAGGGGATTTTAAAAAGTATCAACCAATAATGAAATCCCTTCCATAATGTCGGCGGAAAGGGGGGGACTGGTCACACATTTGTGTAATGTAGGAATTCCAAATAGTATCCCTAACTTAGAGTTTTCAATGATGCAAAAAATGAATATTGCTTCATCAATACTACTTTCTAGCAAACTGTCATGTAAAAAAAGCACAGACATATTTATAACAGTTGTAGATACATGAACCATCAACTTTGCAATATTCATTTTTTAACATGTTCTCAATGTTTTCAACATACTTGTCTTGATCCATTAAAACCAACCAACCAACCAACCCCCCCCCCCCTTTTGTCGACTTTCATAATTCTCAAATTTGTGTTAATTTCCCTGAGAGCATTTTCCTCATCAATGGAAAGATTAAAATACTTATTGCTAACAAGTTCCTTATTCAACACATCTCTAATACAGTCTTTGCATAATGTTTCAAAAACTTTTAATGTATAACATAACGGGGGGGTTACATGTAGATGGCTTTATTAACCTTAGTGTGTTTGCTATGCTAACATCATTCATAATATAATTTAAGTTCATTTTACGAACAAACTCAAGTGTATGATAGTCCTACACAAGTTTGCCCAGCAAGCATCGAAAGTTCAAATGTGACCAGTACAACATCTGTCGTTACATTCTTGAGGGACCTTTTATTATGCTAAGTGATCCTGCCTGCACCATTACATTAACTGAGAGGTTCAGCTGTCAGACTAGGGGTGTTGTATACACTGGTGTATGCTCAGGATGCCCAGCTTTTTATACTGGGATGCCCCACAAATGATTAAAACGTGTCAAGGAACATCAATATTAAAATGTCAGGAAGGACACACAAAGTGCTTTGTTCAAGCACACCTTGAGATGTACTAATTTTAAAAAGTTTCTTTTTTCTGTTACTGAACAGGAGTACATGGATTTAAGAGGAAGAGATTTAAAATCTTACCTGGAACAAAATGAAGCCTTGTGGCAGATCAAGTTAAGATCAGATAGGAGCCCTGGGCTTAATGATGCTGTAAATATAAAGTGTTTAAGGAATAGGAGAGTTTATGATAAAAAGCTTAGATAGTTAGCTTTAATTGATGATTGTTTGTTTTGCTTAATTGAATTATTGACTGTTTTTGGGTGTAGTATTTAAATAGAGTGCTTTTTAGTTGAACTTGTATTGTGATGAAGTCTTTTTTGACGAAAGTGGCTAATAAACACAGTGGACACTAATATTGTGTGGATTTCCTTGCTGAACAAGCCATTCGAAATGTTTTGCTGTCTCATCATAGAAGGCTTACATCAACGTCATGCAGTACTGCTGTTCAGAGGGCAGGCCAATATGGCTCAGTGTACAGCCCTGGGATGAATTAGTCCGCAACACAGTTAAACCTATGAGCAGGTGCGTCACAGAGCCACAGATATAGCAGTTGCAAGGTGGCATGCAGCTGCAGTGGCAAGTGATCATCAGTGGTGAGCCTGCTGCAGAACCCCCTCTCACTGCCACAGAGGAATTCCTGGCAAACATTGCCACACAGGACAGCTCTCAGCAATCAATGACCCAGTACGTTCTGGATGTGGGCACCACTCCTGAGTCTCAAAAGGCGCTTCCAGGTATGCTTTGTTAGATCATCATTAAAATACTGTAGAATTCTGAAATAGTGTCAATAGTTTGTGTGTGTGTGTCAAGTTGTTTTTTGGGTGGGGGAATTTAAGATAGCTGCAGTTTTAAGCTTATTTTGAAGCTGTCAGACACATTCTTGTTAACATTCGAGCTACTGCATATATAGATGAGTAAAGGTACTACCCCCTATTATACTGTTAAATGTGGTGCTGTTGGCATTACCTCTTCCTTTACTTATTTCAGAACCGTCAGGAATTCTGAGACATAGGGTTCCTGCAGTTGGTAAGCATAATACATTTATGTCAGTACTATAGATAATTCCAAGATATCTGATAATGTGTCCTCTCAGGCCTGCTGTATTTACTGCTGCACTGTCTGCATACCTGTCAAATGTACAGATTTTTAGTGAATGTCCAATATTTGTTACTGAAATTTCTGGCCTGTATTTCATATCATAGTGATTTTCTGGCAAATTATTGACAAGTCATTAAAGACGGAAGACAAAGTAATGACAGAGATCCGAGTTTCATACTTCGTACTCTTCAGAAGTGTCATGCTAAAGCAAAACCTGTTATTCTATCAACTTTCTAAGTTTGTAAGAGCAATACTTCAAAATTGTCCCTTTCCTTGGGCCTTTGCCCACCCATTATTCATGGTTTTATCCAGATTTCATGCTTTAAGAGCTTGAGAGGTATGACTGCCTGTAATAGAGACAGCAGCGTAAATTGTTTAGCATATATTGCAGCACAGTAGTACAGGTATTAATGTAGTCCTGTGTTTCTTTCTTTTATCACAGGTGATCATGAAGTAGTTCTGTGTCCTCTGTGCCACCTGATGTCAATGTCTCATCAGACTCTGATGATGATGGTGGCCAAAGTGAGGCACAGCCGGGGGTTGCAAAGGCTGAACCTGACTCAGAGGTTGACAATCAGCAAACCCCCCCCATTTTCCACATACACAGCCAGTACCCCTACATATCCCCAGTCGATGGAGGTCACAGATATTGGACAGGTGGAGGGTGAGGACATTGACCAGGGAAGTGTAGCTACTGCTGCTTCAGAGCCTGTTGACTCTGGCCTTAGCCAAACTGTTGTCGAGGTGCCACGCAGGAGGCACAATAGGGATGCTCAGAGGAGGCCTGCTGTCGCTCCTCCACCTGATGCAGGTGTCTCTTCACGTGTAATGCAACGCATGTTTATGGCCATCATGGAGGCACAGGCACATTCAGAAAGATGCTCCAGACAAATGCTCAGGGTTGTAGATGTGGCACAATCTGACATCCATGACTACCTCCACCGTGTTATTGATTCCATGGATCCGATGAATGACAATGGAGCGAGGTGTATGTGTATATATATACATATATTATATATATATATATATATATATATATATATATATATATACACACACACACATATGTACACACATATATATGTACACATATAAGTATAGACGTGTTTTTATATGTACGTGTGTGTGTTTATGTGCACATAGAGATTGCATTTTTTTTTTGTTTGGCAAGACTCAGCCATCTCTGACCCTTTCGACTCCCCCATTTTCATATGCACACATATCTTCACACTTGTGTTTTCTTTCAGCTCGTCTTGCTACTAACCCTGAGAGCAATGTGCTCTTTTTTCTCAAATACTTCCTAGGCTCACACACAGTTGCTAAGTCCTAATTACACCCCTGCCCCTTAGCAGCTGAATTCTTTTTTGGGTCCCGATAACCAACATGCTTTCCCCTCTCCCCATCACAGTATTTCACATGGAGCTTAGCCTCACTACCATCTGTTTTATTATATACTACAGTAACAGAACAAAAATGCAGGAGTAATGCTTATATTGTTATCTGACATGTAAGCACACTGATCAACAGTCAAACATACAGTGGCTTTATTCTTACTTGGATACAGAGTAAACAGCACCAATCACTATAAATATGCAAACTATGTATGTACCACAGCACCAATCACCGTCACTGAATGTGATATGAGAAGTCCTCTTGGATTAATGCCTTCATTGCAACTTGCATGTGTTCTAAGAGGGTGTGCATTTAAACTAAGAGCTGTTTTTAAAATGTATTAGACATGTGAAGAAGTGGGGTTACCCACAAAAGTGCTTGTGTCGAATAAAGATTTTTATACTGGATTCTACAGCGGTCTCCAAGTCCTGGTGTTTTGCTTTTTATTCTGGAGTTGTTTAAACAAGCAATACCAGCTTAAATCCCATTTTCTTATTTTTTAATAAATTTGCAAAGTAATTTCGGACACACATCTTCCAATAGAAGTTATAATTCTATTTTAGTAATTCACATGATAGCATTCCTGTACAACTACTTTTCTTTTTTGCTATACACACACATTTACATGCATCCATCTATACAGACAGATATGAGTGTGTGTGTGTGTGTGTGTGTGTGTGTGTGTGTGTGTGTGTGTGTGTGTGTGTGTGTGTGTGTGTGTGTGTGAGAGAGAGAGTGTGTGTGTGAGAGAGAGAGTGTGTGTGTGTGTGTGTGTGTGTGTGTGTGTGTGTGTGTGTGTGTGTGTGTGTGTGTGTGTGTGTGTGAGAGAGTGTGTGTGTGAGAGTGTGTGTGTGTGAGAGTGTGTGTGTGTGAGAGTGTGTGTACACATACATACTATAGATAGACAGATATTAGAGCAGCGAAACAACCAACATTGAACTGGTGTACCTGCAGAAAACCTACGAAGACAGACAGAATATCCAAAACCTATGCAGTGACCAGATCACGATTTAACCCCTGATCCTGGAGATATGAGGCAGAAATTTTAACCACTAGCTACTGTGCGGCAACAGCTAATAAATGCATCACAAGATCAAAGCAGAAAAAGACAGACAACTACCATAAAATGCTACATCATTCCAATGTTCTTGTTTGTGTATTGTACTTATCACATTTAATATTAACAATCATGCCACCAAAACAAGGAAATCAAAGTCTAAACTAATTGTACTAGTAGCATAGAATATAGTAAACAGAGATGAAACAACTGGAGCTAAGATCTTTAGAAAAGGGTAGGTGCAAATTACATACGAAAATATGGGAACTGTGGGAAAGTACAGTTGTGTACACTTACCATAAATGCAGATGTTCGAGTGTATTCACTGTTGCAGTCATCACACTTGGGATATTCTTCGTGTTTCACTGTTGCAATCATTACATTTGGGTTATCTGCTTGCAGGTAGCCCTCAGTCAGCCTGATTAACAAAGTCTTGGGTCCTGCGTCGGTTGCTGTCCCTTCTTCCATGACGTCAGGGGTATAAAACATGCAGCTGATGCCATTACATCAGTCTTTCTTGCTGTGCGGTGCCCGAAACAGAAGCAGTTTGCAAGTGCTGGTCAGCCGACTCCTGAAATTTTCGTTTTCGAGTTTCAGAACCAAAGTCTTCAACTAAAGCTAAGTACCCCGTGGGGAAACTTTTTCTTGCTCTTTACCGATGTCAGTAAAAGTTAATAATTGCATTGCTTGTGGAAAGCAAATACCTCAAAGATTTAAATTCGTACTGTATTTCTTGCCTAGGCCATGACCACGACATACCTTGCTGTCGGTTTTGTGCTTTATTTAATCAGCTCACTATCCATCGTCGGTATATTTTTGCCTCTAAATATTTCGGTTCTTGGTTTAATTATCCAGAAATGTCATCAGTTAGCCATCCGACTACCGGGATTCCGAAAAAACGCAAAGATAAAGACAGAGACAGGCCGCCGATGTCCAAAACTGCCGATGACGCTTCTCCTATGCCAGTTCGCCGATTCTCAGCGAGGCGCTTTTGCAGCCCCTGATACCCGCTACTTCTGATTCACAGGCCTCTACTGAGACCCATTCGGAGTCCGGTATGTCACGAGATGCTTCAACTATGGAACCCACGGATGTCTCTACCTTGGATGGGTCTGGAGCCGCTGTGCAGGCACCAGCTTCTAAGGGTGTATTCAGGCCTACGGACTTGCATATTAAACCGACGCCTCCTTCTTTACTTAGGCCTAAATCTCGATCCATGCCTAAAAAATGACGCCCAGGCGACATGCTCAGGCCTCTATACCTAAAAAAACAAATGATAATAATGGCTGAAGATCGAATAACTCTAATCAGGGGTAGCCAACCCCCCCCCCCCCTTCTAAGAGGCCTAGGACTGAAATTGATTATGAATCTTCTGATCAGGATTCTGTTGTTTGATTCTTCTGATTATCTGGATTTGCCCTTATCTACTTATGAAGATTCTGATGCAGAGGACTCCATTCCCTCTGCTTCCCCTCCTGAGGATTTTTCTTTTGGGGAAACCTTACATACTCTAAGGGAGCATTTCCACTGGGAAAGCCAGGATTTTTCTGATTCAAAAAAGAGGCTTAGGGATTTCCTTCTCCTACCTCAGCATAGGCCTTTAGCTATTCCTCTTGATGATGCCTTTTCGGAATCTAGTTTGGCCCCTCATACCCTGCCTCCTACTCCCAGAAAACCTGACAGATACTACAGGGTCCCTGAGTCCCCAAGTTCCTTTTTAAAAATCCTATTGCAGATCCAGAGACTATTTCACAGGGGCCCAAGGGCATTAAGGCTTCTACTGCTAAAAATCCTACCCCTTCTGATAGAGACTCCAGGGCACTGGATGGATGGTGTAAGAAGGTTTACACTTCTACAACCTTGGCCATTAGGGTTTAAACTGCCAGTTTCATATGTTAAAGTATCAGCAACATGTTATTGGACTGCTTAAACAGAAAATGATGTTGATTCCTGACTGTATGGAAAATAAAGAATTACAGGATTTAATGCATTCTGCTGAACAAGTTGGAAAACATACTTTGCAATGTGGTTTTCATCAGAGGCCTCTTGCAGGGCTGCTGTTACTGGGTCTGTGCTCAGAAGGCATGCTTGGCTTAAGGAGCAATCTTTGCCTGATCATGTTAAAGCTAAATTGTTGGATGCTCCTTTAAATCAGGACCGCCTGTTTAGCAACAAGGCTGAGGAAGTTCTTAAAAAGATGGAAGATAAAGCTAAATCTATGCAAACTGTGAAAGATTTTTTACAAGTTCAGCATCCTAGATTTAGTAGGCACTGGCCCTCTAAGAATTGGTCCTTTCCAGCCCCTTCCAGGTCTTCTCAAGCCAAACCCAGACACAGCAAAAACCACAGGTTTCAGTCCCAGGGGACACACAGAACTAAGCAGTGGGGGGCCTCCATTTCCAAATCTAGGAATAATAAGACTACCCCCTATGGTAAACTGTCTCAATGACTTCCTTTTAAAATTTCCAAGCACTTATCAATTGACTGCCCCTTTGGGGGAAAAGATTGCAGAACCAACTGATATTGCCAACATATTGGCCAACAGGTTCAGTGCAAATTTTACCCCCCTTTCACCTCCTAAAGGGCCTATCACAATACCCGAGGAATGCCAAGTCCCTATTATCACAGCTACACAGGTAAAAAAACACACTGTCCAAAGCCAAGAATACAGCTTCCATGGGACCTGATAATATCCCTGGCTGTATTCTACATGAATTACAAAGTGAACTGGCACCACACCTGAGTACCCTGTTCAATCACAGCCTCATTTCAGGCTTTGTTCCTACCGAATGGTGCACTGCTATGGTCATCCCACTCCACAAAGAGGGAGTGACTACAGACCCTGGGAACTACCACCCGATTAGTCTGAGTCTGATATGTAAGGCTATGGAGTGCATCATGGACCTTATAAATAAGGACAAAAGGGAATCTCCAAACTGTGGGCCCCATGTAGTTTGGGTTTGTGAAAGGTAGATCATGTCTGTTCAACCTGATAGACTTCTTCCGAGTCTGTCAACAGAGCTGTGGATGAGGGAAAGGTAGTTCACACAACCTACCTAGATCTTGCCAAGGCCTTCGACACCATCCGTCACTCAGGAATCATAGACAGACTCAATAAACTAGACATAAACCCCTATGTCATAAGATGGGTTGCCAACTGGCACACTGATAGAACCCACAATGTGAAAGTAGCAGACTCCAAATCTGAATACCGACCAGTTACAAGTGGTGTCCCAAAGGGATCGATCTTAGGTCCTCTCCTCTTCGGCATCTACTTGTCTGAAGTTCAAGCCAACACAAAGGGACTCTGGCTGACCAAGTTCGCAGATGATTGCAAACTGGGAGCCATTACTGATTCTTCAATTGAATGTAGCCATTCTACACAAAGGCCTCACTGACACCAATGACTGATGCCAGAACCAGGGCCTTAAGCTCAATGCCAAAAAGTGCATTGTCATTCCCTTTGGGAAAAATTTGGTGCCCATGAACTACCACATAGGAGGTAGTCCACTAAACACTGAAAGTGTGATAAGAGACCTGGGGACACAGGATGACAGCACCTTCTCCTTTGATAATCACATTACCACTGTAATCAGGAAGTCCTTCTACATGGCACATCTCATTACAAAAGGTTTCTCATCCAGGAAGAAAGAGGTCATAATCCCTCTCTACTCATCCCTCATTAGACCTATTATAGAATACAATGCCCCATTTGGTATGTACCTCACTAGACACCTACAACAACTGGAAAGGCCACAAAAATACCTCACTAAGACGATCTTAGGCCTTAGACACATGCCCTATATGGACAGACTCAAAAAAACTCCAGCTGTACTCTGTCTCTTATCGCCTACTTAGAGGCGATCTCTGCTTGACCTACAAAGCCATGTCTGCCCCAGAGGTGCTAGATATGCTACACCTAAAGAAACCACAATCCCTCCATGCCACAGGCTCCAGGGACCTAAACCTCATTACCACAATAAACAGAACATGCTGAAGGGACAGGTTCCTAACCCAGAGACTTCCCATACTCTGGAACAAACTTCCCATTCACATCAAGCAGAACACTTCACCGGCCCTCTTTTTGAGAAATCTTGACGAGTGGATGGGCAATAGGAAGTTCACCCCGGGGATCACTTCAGTGGCCTTGCTTGACAGGGGCACTGGGAACTAACTTTGGGTGGCATGATGCCAGGGAATCTTCTTGGGCTAGGCTTATATAGGCTCCAGGGCAGTTAGCCTAGTACACACCTATGAACTATGAATCTATGAACTATGCAAAGAACTGGGAACTCATTACCCAAGACAAATGGGTTTTAAATATAGTGTCCCAGGGATACAGATTTCACTTCCACACATTGCCAACACCAAGAGGGTAGCCGGACCTACCCCCAAATCAGTGGATAGAGGCCCAAAAACAAGTACTTTCCCTCTTAAGCATGGGGGCTATTCAACTGGTACCAGAAGAGGAAAAGGGACAACGTTTCTACTCAAGACTTTTCCTGGTACCCAGAAAAGACAATTCATGGCATCCTATCCTGGACCTGTCTACTCTAAACACCTTTTTGGAGATTCCAAAATTCAAGACGCTGACCCTTCACCAATTACTTCCTATGCTAAGCAAAGATGCCTGGTTGGCAACAATAGATTTAAAAGAAGCATATCTGCACATCCCAATCAGGGAATCTTGCAGAAGATACTTACGCTTCAAAGCAGGCTACACGCTCTGCACTGCCATTTGGCTTATCTACTACGCCCAGGGTACTCACAAAGTGCCTAGCTCCAATTATTGCATTTTGCAGGCAAAGAAATATTCAAATATACCCATACCTGGACGATTGTCTAATTCAGGCAGAAAGCCAGGACATACTTTTGAATCATCTGGCTTTTGTACAAAGGGTTCTAACTTGTCTGGGGTACACCATAAACGAAAATAAATCACACCTGGTACCCTGTCAACAAATTATATTCCTAGGAGCAAGCTTGAATACAACTTCCCAGATGGCTTACCACACGCCAGAGAAACAAATTAATTTGACAACCTACTTCAAACAAGTGGCCACAAAAACCCTGCTATCTGCAAGACAAATACTGCAAGCCTTGGGGTTCATGGCCTCCTGCATTCTTCTAATTCTATATGCAAGACTGCACATGAGGAAACTACAGTGGTATCTAAAAAGCTTATGGTGTCAGCATTCTCAAGACCTAGAAACAATGATTCCTATCATACCTTGCCTATGCCTAGAGTTCCTTTGCTGGGCAGAGGCCTGCCACCAAAATAAGGGACTACCTTTCACACCACCCCCTGCTGCCCAACCCCTAACAACAGATGCATCAGACTATGCATGGGGGGCTCACCTGGCAGGGAAGTGCATTCAAGGGAAATGGAACCCAAGTCAAATGCACCTGCATATCAATCAAAAAGAAATGTTAGCTGTACAGAATGCTCTGACAGCCTTCAAGGACCACATTCTTCCAGGACAACTAATGGTAAAGACAGACAACACCACTGTTATGTGGTACATAAACAAGCAGGGGGGTACACATTCTTACCCCATCTGCAGACTAGCCATGGCATTGTGTAACACAGCCCTGAACTACCAAGTGCACCTACAAGCTCAATTCCTGCCAGGAAAATGAAATACACTGGCAGACGGACTAAGCAGAAAACTCATGGACCCACATGAGTGGAAACTGGAACTAAGGATTTTCAACATGTTGACAAGCAAATGGGGGAGCCCAGATATAGACCTGTTTGCCTCTCCCCAGAACTACCAATTGGACAAATTTTGCACAAGGACTCCCCACAAACAAGCCTGAAAAGTGGATGCTCTGTCCTTCAGCTGGAAAAACCTATCAGTCTATGCCTTCCCCCCTCTGCCTCTGCTCTCCCAAGTACTACTACAAATCAAACAGGACAAACCAAGGATGATTTTGATTGCTCCAGACTGGCCGCGCCAACACTGGTTCCCCCTCCTGCGTAGTGTGTCATGGTTATCTCCATGGCACCTGCCTCAGACTCCTTCCCTGCTGTCTCAGCAGGAGAAATAGATTCTGCACCCTCAGCTTCGAACACTGAACCTTACAGCCTGGCTAATTACTTAATCTCTCCTTTACCATCCCTCAGCAAACCTGTGATGGTTATCATTTTAGAGGCAAGGAGGCCTAGTACTAGAAAATCTTATGCTGAAAAATGGAAAAGATTTTGTGCCTGGAACCAATCTCAAGGGATGAGCACAGCAGCATCCAATTTACCTCAGATTTTACAATACTTAACTGAGATGCTTCACAAGGGCCTGTCTTTTTCCTCCATTAAAATCCACGCCTCAGCCATTTCAGCTCATTATAACACAGAACCTCCCCTCTTCTCTCATCCACTGCTCAAGCAGTTCCTCAGAGGGGCCAAACATTTGAGACCACCCAGGAGAGCTCCAACCCCAGCCTGGGACCTTAACTTTGTCTTGGAGAAATTCACTCTACCTCCTTTTGAGCCAGCTGCTACTGCAGACTTAAAATTTCTTTCTTGGAAAACAGCTTTCCTTTTAGCAATCACTTTATCTAGAAGGGTATCTGAATTACAGGCCCTTATGGCAGTAATCTTTCATATGAGCAGGGTGTCCCTCAGAACCAATCCATCCTTCATGCCCAAGGTGGTATCCAGTGTTGCTCTTAATCAGTCCATTCATTTGCCAACCTTCTTTCCCAATCCACAGAATAAAGGGGAACGGATACTGCATTCCTTAGATGTGCACAAACAACTTAGATTCTACTTGGACAGGACTAAACCTCAAAGGAAACCAGAACAATTGCTGGTGGCATTTGCTGCAGGGGCAGAGGGGAAGGCTATTTCAAAGCAAACCATTTCTAAATGGATAAGCCATTGCATTCATTTCTGCTATAAGCACCATGGAAAACCTATCCCCCAGGGGATCAGACCTCACTCCACCAGGGCTGCATCTACCTCTACAGCCTTTCTCAGAGGCGTCCCTACCAGGGACATCCTGGAAGCTGCTACCTGGAGTTCTGTACATATTTTCACCAAGCATTATCATTTGCCAATTTTCTCTAAATCCAGAGCTGGCTTTGCCACTGCAGTCTTGCAGGGCCTTATAGCTGGCCCTAATGCTATCTAAATTCTTCCTCCCAACCACAGCTTTGGGAATCTACCCAAATGTAATGACTGCAACAGTGAAACACGAAGAACATAGTCCAGTTGTGTACACTTACCATAAATGTAGATGTTCGAGTGTATTCACTGTTGCAGTCCTGGTTACCCTCCCCTCCAGCCCCGTAACTTCTTTTGACTATACCTCTACTTTCCTTTACTACGCTTAAAAATCTTTTTGGTGTATTTGCTTTTTTGTTGGAGGTATATCTTTGTACTTTTATATTTAACTGCTTCCCATTAGGGGGACACCTGACATCTGGGGCAAGAAAAACTGATGTAATGGTGTCGGCTGCATGTTTTATACCCCTGATGACCTGACGTCATGGAAGAAGGGACAGCAACTGATGCAGGACTCAAGACTTTGTTAATCAGGCCGACTGAGGGCTACCTGCAAGCAGATAACCCAGATGAAATGACTGCAACAGTGAATACACCTGAACATCTACATTTATGGTAAGTGTACACAACTGTACTTTATCCTGCCAGTAGCAGCCCTCAGTAGGTCCGAATACCAGAGGCTTAGTATTTCTGCATCGGTTGCTGTCACTTCAGGACTGATATCATGTCGTCAGTGGTATAAAAAACAGGCAGCCGACACCATTACATCAGTTTTTCTTACTCCGAATGCCAGGAGCCCCCAAACAGGGAGCTAAGTTATGGTGGAAAAACACCACCAGTAAAAAGTAAATACCAATAGCCCTGTAAGGAGTGAGGAACACAGAGAGAGAGAGAGAGAGAGAGAGAGATAAGGGGTCTGGAGGGTGGGTAACCAGGACTGCAACAGTGAATGCACTCAAACATCTACATTTTATGGTAAGTGTAAACAACTGTACTATGTTCTTCATGTTTCACGGTTGCAGTCATCACACTTGGGTTGATTCCCAAAGCTGAAGAATGGGTGGAGGCAGTCAAGAAGTGTTGGGGCTGGCTAGGATGCCCTGCAGGACTGCATCTGCAAAGCCCGCCCTGGATTTGGAAAAGATAGGCAGGTGGTAATGCTTGGTGAAGGTATGAACAGAACTCCAAGTAGCAGCTTCCAGAATGTCCCTGGTAGGGACTCCTCTGAGAAACGCTATAGAGGTTGAAGTTGCCCTAGTGGAATGCGTTCTGACCCCCTGAGGGGGTGGTTTCCCATGGTATTTGTAACCAAAATGGATACAGTGTGCTATCCATTTGGAGATGTTTTTTTTTTTTTTGATATGGCCTTCCCCTCTGCCCCTGGTGCAAAGCTGACTAGTAACTGGCCAGATTTCCTAAAGGGCTTGGTCCTATGAAGGTAGAATCTGAGCTGTCTGTGCACATCTAAAGAGTGCAGGATCCTTTCCCCCTTATTTTGATGACTAGGGAAAAAAGTAGGCAAATGGATAGGTTGGTTGAGAGCCACACTGGACACCACTTTAAGCATGAAAGTTGGGTTAGTCCTGAGGGAGACCCTGTCACAGCATGAAAAATAATGACGGGTTCCACAGCCATAAGTGCTTGTAGCTTAGACACTCTTCTAGCTGAAATGAAGGCCAGAAGCAAGGCTGTTTTCCAAGAGAGGAAGTTTAACTATGCTGAAGCTGCAGGCTCAAAGGGGGGGGGGGGTAGGATGAGCTTTTCCAACACAAAATTAAGGTCCCAAGCAGGGGTAGGGGCTCTTCTTGGTGGCCTTAAGTTGTTAGCCCCTCTCAGGAACTTATTGATGAGAGGGTGTGAGAAGAGAGGTGGCTCAGTGTTGTAATGAGCAGAGATGGCAGAGGCATGGATCTTAATGGAAGAGAAGGATAGGCCCCTGTGGATGGTAATCCAGGATGAGAGATAAGGAGGGCTGTGCTGGATCCGTTCCTTTAGTGTGGATCCAGGAACAATACCTTTTCCACTTGTCAGCATAGGATTTTCTAGTACTGGGTCATCTGGCTTCATGTATGACATCCAGGACCTGCTTGCTTAGACTGGCCACTGGAGGAGAAGTCAAGGAATAAAGCCAGGCTGCAAGGTTCAGAGTCTGCAATTGCAGATGCAAAAACTATCCCTCCTGCTGAGTCAGCAGAATTGGGATCTGGGGGAGGTGCAATGGAGGCAACAGTGACAGACTGTGCAGTAGTGGGCACCAGTGTTGGTGTGGCCAGTCTAGGGCAATCAGGATTGCCCTTGGTCTTTCCTCCCTTATTTTGAGTAATACTCTTGTAAGAAGAGGTAGAGGGGGAAATGCATAGATTGAGAGTTTTGCCCACTGGAAGGATAGGGCATCCATTTTCCAGGCCTTGTTGTGAGGTTCCCTGGTGCAGAATTTGCTGAGCTGGTGGTTGTTAGGGTAGGCAAACAGGTCCACCTTCGGAGTACCCCATTTCTGGGTCACAAGGCTGTAGGTGTTGTGGTTTAACTGCCACTCATGTGGGTCTAGGAGATTTCTGCTTAAGTTGTACACCAGAGAGTTTTGGTTGCCTGGCAGGAATTCAGCTTGCAGGTGAATATGCATGGCTGAGGCCATGTTCCACAGGGTCATGGCTAGCCTGCAGAGTGGGTAAGAGTGGGTTTCCCCTGCTTGTTGCTGTACCACATCACTGTGGTGTTGTCGGTTTTGATTAGTAGAGGCCCTGGGGAGAGTAGGGATCTGAAAGCTGTCACAGTGTGCTGGACCGCTAGCATCTCTTTTTGGTTGATGTGCAAATTAATTTGATTTGGGGTCCAGTGGCCCTGAATGCACCTGCCATCCAGATGTGCATCCCATGCATAGTCTAATGCATCTGTGGTTAGGGGCTGGGTGGCATGGGGTTGTGTAAAGGGAAGCCCCTTGTTGTGGTTGCATGCTGCTGCCCACCAAAGGAACTCTTTCCTTAGACTAGGTATCATAGGTATGATAGTTTCCATGTCCTGAGAATGTTGGTACCAAAGACTTTTTTAAGTACCACTGAAGTTTCCTCCTATACAGTCTGGCATATAGAATTAGTAGAATGCAGGAGGCCATGAACCCTAGAGTTTGCAGGATTTGCCTTGCAGATAGCTGGGTTCTGGTGGCCATTTGAGAGAAGTAGCCCATCAGATAGGCTTGTTTTTCTGAAGTAATGAATGCCATCTGGGATGCTGTGTCCAAGCTTGCTCTCAGGAATACAATTTTTTGACTGGGGATTAGTTTGGATTTCTTTTCATTGATAGTGTACCCCAGGGAGGTTAGAAGGACCTTTACAAATGTCAGGTGCTACAACAGCTTTTCCTGACTGTCTGCCTGAATCAGGCGATTGTCGTCCTAGTAGGGGTAAATGTGAATATTTCTCTGTCTGCAATAGCCAATGGCTGGAGCCAGGCATTTTGTGAAAACTCTGGGAGCAGTGGATAAGCCAAATGGAAGTACAGATAACTGATAATGCATATAAACTGCCCTGAAATGTAGATATTTCCTGCAGGAGACCTTAATTGGGATGTGCAGATAAGCCTCCTTTAGGTCTAGGGTGGCTAACCAGGCATCTTTGGACAGCACAGGAAGAAGCTGCTGTAGGGTGAGCATTTTGAATTTTGGTACCACCAGGAAGGTGTTTAGAATGGCTAGATCTAAGATTGGGTGCCAGGTGCCCTCTTTTCTGGGTACCAGGAAAAGGTTTACTATCAAAATTGCGAACAGCTATGGTCGACCGGCGTATGCTCGAACGCATAAGGTCGAAACACAAATGTCGAAGACATTATAATCAATCGAGGAACGGTTTTACCATGGGTCGAGGTAGGTGTACAGTCTTATTCCCTACTACAACCACCTTCCCTGCCTCGACCCATGGTAAAACCGTTCCTCGATTGATTATGATGTCTTCGACATTTGTGTTTCGACCTTATGCGTTCGAGCATACGACGGTCGACCATAGCTATTCGCAATTTTGATAGTAAACCCCAGGAAAAGTCTGGAATAAAAGCCTGGGTCTATCTGTTCTGCAGGAACAGGCTGAATTGCCCTTATGGAGAGCAGTGACTGAACTTGGTTTTGTGCCTCTGCCCACTGGTTTGGAAGAAGGTCTGGGAACCCTTTTGGGGTTGACAATGTGTGGAATAAAATTTGTACCCCTGGGATACTATGGTATTGGTGATGGAGGTCCAGTTTTTTGCATGGTGGGCAACTTTTCCTCCTAGGGGCATGAGCAATTGGGCAGAGGTGAGGGGAGGAGTTGAAAAGTTATTGTGAATTCTTTCCATAAGATGGTGGCTTAGCACTCCCCATTTTAGAAGTGGCGGTACTCCATTGTTTAGATCTCTGCACACCCTGAGACTGTAGTCTGGGGAGGGTCTGTTTCCCCTAGGTCTAGTTTGAGGTGGCCTTGAGGGGCTGGAAAGGACCAATATTTTGAGGGGCAATGCCTACTGAATGTTGGAGGCTGCACTTGCAAAAAATCTTTGACTGTCTGCATAGACTTAGCTTTTTCTTCCAACTTTTTTAATACCTCTTCTGCTTTGGTGCCCAACAGATTGTCCTTGTTCAGAGGTGCGTCCAATAATTTTGATTTGACATGGTCTGGCAAGGTCTGCTCCTTAAGCCAGGCATGCCTTCTAAGTACAGCACCCGTGACTGCTGCCCTGCAAGATGCTTCTAGGGTATCAAACCCGCACTGCAGGGTATGCTTGCTGACTTGGCTTGCAGAATGTATAAGCTCCTGTAATTCTTTATTTTCTGCACAGTCAGGGAAGGTAGATCATTTTTGCTTAAGTTCCATAGTATGTTGCCGGTATTTCACAATTTATTTTGACATTGGTGCTGCGGTAGCATTGTCGCCTCACAGTAAGACGCTGTCCAGTTCGATTCTCAGCTAGAGCGTCTTCTGCTTGGAGACGTGCGTGAATGGGTGTACCTTCGTTGAAGGTTGTGCGTCAGGCCTGGCAAGCTGGTACGTAAAAATCAACTGCCAATCATTAGCGGACCAGAGTTTCCGCTGTGGCGACCCCTAACCGGGAAAAGCCAAAAGACGCAAACAATGCTCTAATGGCAAGAGTTGCAGAGGTGTATACTCTTTTACCCCATCTGTCTAAAGCTCAGGAATCCTTGTCCGAGGGAGTGGGATTCTTAGCTGTAGTTGGTTTTATTCCTTTAGGTCCTTAGGAGATGACCTATGGGTCAGCAGTACGATTTTTGAAGAGAAATTTGTGAGTCAGGGACTCTGTAGTACCTGTCAGGTTTTCTGGGAGCAGGAGGTAAAGTATCAGCAGTTAGACTGGATTCCATAAAGACATCATCCACAACATCCAAAACAGGAGGGATAGCTAAGGGTCTGTGCTGTGGTAAATTTAAAAATTCCCTGAGTCTATTTTTGGACTGAGGGTAATCCTGGCATTCCCAATGGAAATGCTCTCTCAAAGTATATAGGGTTTCACCAAAAGAAAAATCCTCTGGAGGGGAAGCAGAAGGAATGGATTCCTCTGCATCTGAATCCTCATAAGTAGATAAGGGCATGTCTTCATAATCAGAAACCTCAGAGGCATCAGACTCTTGGTCAGATAAAACTGACAAGTCTCTTTTTTCTTTTAGCAGGAGAAGGCTGGCTTTCCCCTAATCAGCATGATAAGGTTTTCCGCCATTTTAAGCATCTGTGATTGTGGCAAGGAAGCAGGCGCTTGAGTTAGGGTCATCGTTTTTTTAGGCGTAGCTCATACTCTTGGCCTTAGAAACTCAGTAGTTTTAGAAAGAACTGAAGACGTGAAAGAAGCTGGTTTGTGTCGAATATTGGTAGTGCGAAGAACTTCCTCACTAGCCGGTTCCTGCACAGCGGCTCTGGATCCATCCAAGGTAGAGACATCCACAGGTTCCGTTGTCAAAGAAGAGTCTCGCAGCATACCGAACTCCGAACGGGCCTTGGTAGCGGCCTGCAAATCCATCAAAGTGAATATCAGGGGCTGCGAAAGCACCTCACTGAGTACCGGCGAACTGGTGACTAGCTTAACGGAAGCATCAACAGCAGTTTTAGACCTGTGCGGTCTGTCTCTGTCTTTATCCTTATGTTTTTTCAGAAGATTGGTAGTCAGATGGCTTACCGAAGCCATTTCGGAATACGGAGATCGAGAATGAAAGTATTTAGCTAAAATAACGGCCCGACGACAAATAGTTCGGGGGTTGAACAAAGCACAAAACCGGCAGTGAGGTACATCGTGGTCTAGGCCTAAACAGGTGACGCACTAAGAATGGAAATCTTGGTGTGGTATTTGCTTTCCACAGGCGAGACAATTGTTAACTTTTTCTGACATCGGTTAGAGCAAGAAAAAAGGATCCCCAATGGGGTACTTAGCTTTAGAAGACTTCAACTTCAATTTTGGAAAAGAAAACTCAGGTAGAGGCTGACCGGCAACTCAGGTAGAGGCTGACCGGCACTCTTGCGAACTGCTTTTGCTTCGGGCTCCTCGGCAAGAAAGACTGATGTAATCGCGTCGGCTGCCTGTTTTTATACCACTGACAACCTGACGTCAGTCCTGAAGCGACAGCAACAGACGCAGAAATACTAAGTCTCTGGTATTTGGGCCAACTGAGGGCTACCCCTGGCAGGATAACCCAAGTGTGATGACTGCAACAGTGAAACACGAAGAACATCAATACTTACAGGGGAGGAATGAGGTTTAAAAGAAGGCAGGATTTGAATGAGCTATGTAATGTTTGATCGTCAGTGACCGGGTAGATTATACGTGATGTATAACGTTTGCAACTAAAATGATGTTGATACAGTCTATGAAGTAAAATACTTGCAATTAGGACTATGTCAATATGGTTTGTTTTCATTTAAATAAATGTATGGTTGCCTATGTCAAAAGTGATAACTTAATAAAGATGCTTCTTGTTAATAAAAAAAATTCATGCCATCAACAAAATATTTTTTTCACACATTACATATCAGGATGTTACTCCTAATACAAAGTTCAGTTTACTGGATGTTTCACTTGGAAATGTTTTAAGTTCCTTCCTCTAAAGTTCAGAAGATGTTTGACGATGCCAAACAGGACAGTAAATGTAGTGGATCAGATGGTCATTATCCCAGCATATGTCTACAGCACAGACATAAAATGCATGCACACAGACTGCATCACAATGTTCTGTGACTTTTCTGGCATATCTGCAGTGGCAACTCCTTCTAGTTTATGACTTTCATGCAAACTTCCTCCATGTAGACTTTCATCCAAATGTAGAGCGGAATGGCATGATCGTGCACAAGGCCATTATAGAGGAGTGGGATCTTAAGGGTCAACTAGCTGGTGGAAGCATGAGGACAGAAACATAACAGGGAGGTAATCTTTGTACCCAGCCTCATTTTGGTAGCAAATGTAAATCAGTAAAGCCTGGATCACTACATGCTCCAGGTCAACAGTCAGAGCAGGTCAGGCAGGTCCCATCAACAGTGGAACAGCTTCACCCAGTCACAGGTACTTTGATTGCAGGAGAGGAATGAAGAGGAAAGCTGGCAGGAAAAAAGCATCAACATTCAATAAACACTCACCACTACTTTACCAGTGGTTGACCAAGTGCCCAACATAATGAACAGGATGCCAAAGGTTTAAGTACACAGTAAACAAGTTAATTAAACAACAGGTGATATTTTTCTTAATAGCAAAGGATCAGGTGCAGTTTGCTTTCATTTAACAGTATGTGTAACTTAGAGCAAAGGAGAGGATCACTGATAGAACAGACAGTCAAAATAAGGGAAGCCACCTCTAGTAGAAGACTTGTAACGAGTGGTGTACCCCAAGGATTGATCTTGAGGCCTCTGCTGTTTGGGATATAATTTTCTGAGGTACAAGCCAAAACCAGTGGTCTGTGGCTGACCAAGTTTGCAGACGACTTCAAGCTGGGTGTTGTCAAACTCCCCTAGTGATGTGAACATCCTCCAAGAGGGCCTTACCCAAACAAATGACTGGTGCCAGAAGCATGGCCTCAAACTGAATGACAAGAAATGCTTTATTATCCCCTTTAGGGAAAATGGAGTCCCCACTAATTATCACATTAACAACAATGTACTAAGCATGCAATCAGTTGTGAGGGACTTGGGCACCCAAGTTGACAGCAACCTGACTTTTGACCACCATGTTGCCTCCGTTGTACAGAGGGCTTTCTACATGACCCACTTCATAAGTAAGGGTATTTCATCCAGAAACAAGGCGGTCATAACATCTCTGTACTCCTCCCTTATCAGACCCATTATTGAGTACAATGCCCCCTTCAGCATGTACCTTGCCAAGCACATGCAGCAGCTGGAGAGACCACAAAGGTTCCTGACCAGGAAACCCGGGGTCTCAATCACCTGCCTATACTGATAGGCTAAAAGCCCTGTCCCTCTACTCAGTCTCGTACAGACTGCTCAGACGTGACCTGTGTCTGGCATACAAGGCCATCTCAGACCCAGCCTTGATGGAGTTGCTGCATATCTGTAAGTCAAACTCCACTCGTGCAACCTGCATGCAAGGCTGCAACGTGGTCTCTGACATTAACAGAACTTGTCAGCAGGATAGATGCCTGTCCCAAAGATTCTCCCATCTATGAAATAGAATCTCTCTCCATGTAAAGCATAGTACCTCTCTATCCCTCTTTAAGAGGAACCTGGACAACTGGATGGAAAACAGAAAATACACCCCTGGGGTCTCGCCTGTGTCCCTGCTGGACAGGGGAAACAGATGCTGACTTTGTGAGAACATGGGCAAAATTCTTGGCTAGGTTTATAAGGGCCTCCATCTCAATAGCCTAATATCCTATGAACCTACGAGTCCAGGAAAACATTCTTTACTATTTGAGACAGTCCAGCGAGTATTACATTACATTAGAAAATGGGCACATTTTTCTACCCAGTTTTTCAAAAGGGAGTAGGTGCCTCAGGCTGCCTCAAAGCTAGACAGATTTCACTGGTCAGAGTATGTTACATGAATTCATGTGTGTGAGTACAGGGGGGATTTTAACAGACAAGAGTAATAAGTAGAATTCAAAACATTGTCTCTCCTAACTGGTACTTACTGCTCACCACATACTGAATTATCAAGAAAACAAAGCAAAGATTTAGGCTCTACAACATTCAGACACTAAACTGTCATTAATAACAGACTAAATAAAAGGAATAAGCTGCCATAGCTAACACAGCAGAAATGCTTCAGTCTGGGCACTCACCATGGAAAACTGGTCTTCATCTGCCTCAGCTTCATTACCCTCTCGTTGATCGACTGGAATGCTGTGGATTCGAGACAACATTTTTGCTGCAGCATTTCGTTTTGCCAGCTTCTTTGATGTGCCACTTCCTACAGTAAATTTGGGGGAAAAACAGGTCTCACAAAGAAGGACCACACTGTTACCTCCCCATCACTGACCCAAACACCAGGCTAAAACCGTAAAACAAATTAGTTGTGATTTGAAAAGTGAGGATTTAGTTGCTTCTGCACTTAATGGGTAAAGCACTCCACCCCCAAATTACATGTACAATTGCATTCAATTTGGAACAAGAAATAGGAAAAAGTGATTAAGAGACTGAAAAAGATCTATTAGAGTATTACAGTCAAACTAGTGTTAACTGCCTGTGAACATCTAAAGTGCGCATAAGAAACCACTTCTAACTTAGCACTTCAGAGAAAAAGCACCTTGTTTAATTTAGTTAGAAACACTGTACAATCTACTTTAGATGTAACTGAATGATATGTTTTCTATAAAACTGTTTCTGTGGAAAGCTGTACAATGTTTTTGTACATCAAACTTGCAGGTTAGAAATTCTTTAGAAATACTGTTTTAAAAGACAAAAAAAGTATGCAGAGGCAGACCCAAAGATCTCTGAAGCTACCTTTTCCAACATAAAGTTAAAAATCTAGTTTGACCATAGTTAGGCAAACCTGAGATGTACAAACCACTTAATAAAGAATTTTACCATGGAATCACTGGAAATTAGTGGGAACAATGACAAGTAACCAAACAGGAGATGCAGGCCTGTACTATGTAATACTAAAATTCAGATCCAGAGAAATGATGTTAATGTTGAAAACTTTTTTTAGAAACCTAACTAGGCCACAGTGAAAAGCATTTCCACTTGGAAGTCTTCCTCGTGGTACGTCTTCTTGCTCCCGGCTTCAACACAGATAATCTAGTATTTCTACTAATGTATCAAAACCAATTCCTCTAAATACATAGGTTAATATATTTGAGGCAAGTGCACAATTCTCAGCTTTGTTGCTGTGATAGCAATCTCCTCAAGTGAAATGTAGATGCTGGGTGCATAAGCAAGGTGTAATACTCATGCCTGGATCAATTGGATGGATTTAAAATCAAGTTCTCCTTGTCTGATCTTGTTTTGAGTAATAACTTCTGAAAAAGTAGAATAGGAGGGAGGCAATGTAAACAGGATAGTCGATTCAGGGAAGGAAAATTAATCCGTCTTCTACAATTATTGACAGTAACACAGAAAGCAGAACTATTGAGGCAGAGCAGTAGCAAATGCTGCAGTAAGGGTCTACCAAAGGTGTTTCCTCACTAAATATTATTGTTGGGATGTTTTTATGTCCAGTTGTCATCTTATGGACAAAGGACATGTTACTGCTCAGCAAATTTGCCAGGAGAATGCCCTTCCCTGAAAGATAAACTGCTTGACCATTTTGTGCCATCCTCTATTTAGCCCATTCATTCCATAATTCCTGCCATCTTAGGATACACTGTGCCAGAAGCAAAAACTGGGGATCACAACTGTCATCTAGTATGGGCTTGCATATTTTTTAATGTTGCCGTTGACTGGAAGACACAGTACAATGCCTACTACACCAGACCTTTATCTCTGCAAAGAATACTTACAGATTCATAGGTCAACACTAGGCTATTGATCCAGAGAACCATTAATAGCCTAATCACAATTCCTCAAATCATAGGTACCCACTGACCTACTAATTTCTACCTTGGTTTGACCTCTTTTAGTGAGGGCTTGAGAGGCCAGATCCAGGGTGCGTTTACAATTGTCCATCCATTCATCCAGGTTATGCTTAATGAGGGTCAACGAGCCGCTGTGCTTTACATCCAAAGGAAGTCTTTTCCATAAGAGATTCTCTGGGATGTGTGTGTGTATATAATATATATACATACATATATATATATCTATATCTATATATATATATCTATATATACATATCTATATATATATATATATATATATATATATATATATATATATATAATATACATATCTATATATATATATATATCTATATCTATATATATATATATATATATATATATATATAGAGAGAGAGAGAGAGATAAAATCTTGCTAGCAGGTCTTATTTATGTTTCATTGGAAAGTTAAGATATCTTGAGTGGGTGTTGAGGGACTTATTAGTTTGTGGATGTGCAAGAAGAACTGGATTTTTCAAGCTCTGTAAGCTAGACACAAGTCACCTCTCAAGAGTCTGCAAGAATCAGAAAACAGAAAGAATGTGCTTTAAGGCAGTCTCAAGCTGCATCATATGCTTAAGACAGGTACATATCAAAGGAGCCATTACACTCTGCTCTGGGAGTGATTAGGCAGAAGAAGTAACAGGGATGATAGCTTCCTGGGAGAAATACATCTGGTGATAAGATTGGCAATGGATACACAGTGATCAAAGGATAGTTTGCTGTCTACCAAAGTGTCCAGGTCCCCAACGGCTGAGTTAACTTTCAAAAGATTGTTACCTATGTGGTAGGTGCACAGGTGCCCTGTTTTGTCTGGAGACACAATGCTGCATTCTTGGCAATTATTTTAAAGCAATGGTCCAAGTCCACTTATTGGTGCATGTTAGCCCCTCCAGAAGAATATGGAGATCAGGTGGGGAGTCAAGGATAACTCCCAAGCCTGCAGTCATCTGCAAACTGTCAGCCAGAGGCCCTTGATGTGAGCCTTGATATTAGGAAAAGTAAATACCAAAACAGAAGTGGTCCCAAGACTAATCCATGAGGGACACCACTAGTAACTACACTTTTCAAACAGAGCATGGTGCCCATGCTAACAGATTGTGTCAGTTAGCCAGTTTGCTATTCGGTAGATAACAGAGTGACTTACATTTAGTTTGATTAGCTCACTGATAATGTCAGAATGTGGGATGTTATCAAATGCCTTGGTCAGGTTCAGGAAGGCAGTGTGAACTGATTTGTCAGAGTCGAATGTATCTGTGACTTGTTCAAAGAAGCCCACCAGGTTCAGTAGGCAGGATCTGCTTTTAACAAAGCCAAACTGGCTTGGGTCTATGGCTTGCAGATTGCCTATGTCCCTGTCAATAAGTTCCATAATGATGCATTCCATTTTTTTGCAGATAAGGTTGGTGAGGCTTATAGATAAATAAGTTATGTACTCACCATAATGTTCCATCTGAGTAGTTATACTTCATTTTTCTGCAACCTGTGGGTATACGGATCCGTATCGGATCCGAGCCAGCAACTTTTTTCTAGCAACTGCTCCAAGCTCTGAGCTCCTCCCCTTACCCATAATGCCCTACCATCTCCTATCTTCCCTCAGATCGAGTTTGCTGCAACTAACAATATATATATGCAACTCAACCCAATAGCCAACCTGAAAACAGGATAAGGTCTGGGGGAGGGAATGTTGCAGAAAAATGAAGTATAACTACTCAGATGGAACATTATGGTGAATACATAACTTCTTTATCTGAAGTAGTTAACTTAATTTTATCTGCAACCTGTGGGACAGAGCCCCCAGCTACTCCGATCCTGGGAGGCCCTTATGGAAGGATATTCCTGAGCACCGCAGAGACAAAGGATGCTCTACCCCTTGAAATCAGATCCAATTTGTAAAGGGAAATGAAGGTATGTGAATTGACCCAAGTCGCTGCTGCACAAATATCATCCAAAGGTACCCTGGACCAAAAAGCAGCAGAAGTCACCATGGACCTGGTACAGTGAGCCTTAACTATACCAGGAGGAGATGAACCTTTTGCTTTGTAGGCATGTGAAATGCAAAGAGTGATCCATCTGGCTAAAGAAACTTTAGAAATAGCTTTACCCATAAACGCTTTGGAAAAGGAAACAAACAATTGGTCAGTCTTGCGGAAAGACTTCGTTCTATGAAGATAAAAACGAAGTTGTCTATGAACATCCAACAAATGGGAGTTTGTATTCACCTTTATTTTGAAAGTTGGGAAAGAAAACGGGCAGATTAATGGACTGGTTCAGGTTTGCTTCAGATGTCACTTTAGGTAAGAAGGAAAGGTTAGTATGAAGGGAAACCCTATCCTTATGGAAGACCAAATATGGAGGCACGGCAGACAGAGCTTGAAGCTCAGAAACTCTCTTAGCCGATGTGATGGCGACTAGGAAAGCTGTCTTCCAGGACAAAAAATTTAAGTCCACCTAAGCTGCGGGTTCAAAAGGAGGGGCTATCAATGCCTGTAAAACAAAAGTAAGGTCCCAAGGAGGTACAGAATTCTTGACAGGGGGCCGTAACAGAAACGTACCTTTAAGAAAAGCCTTACACATCCTAGAGGAGGCTAAGGCCATGTCGTCTTCACCAATGTGAAAACTGGAAATGGCTGCCAATTGTACTTTCACTGTGGAGGAACTAGCTCCTTGCTGAAAAATACTAGACAGGAAGTCCAACACCGCTGGAACAGGGGCTGTAAAGGGATCCATTTCTCTTTGTGAAGCCCAAATGGAAAAGCACTTCCATTTACTGCAATATAGTTTCCTAGTGGAGTCTTTAAGAGAGGCCACCAGAATGAATTTTACCTGGGATGAAAGACCAGGAGTCCTGGCGATTAACGGAACTGGAGAAACCAAGCTGTTAGCTTGAGGCTGCCCAGATCGGGCGGATGTGCCCCCGACGGATGGGAAATTAGATCCGGGCAGGGATCCAGAACCCACAGGGGAGCTAGGAGATGAGACCAAAGGAATGGGAACAAAACCTGATGAGGCCAGAATGGGACAATGAGGATCACTTTGCACCGTAGTCGGCAAGCTTTCTGAAGAAACTTCGGAATGAGAGGTAAAGATGGACAAGCATACAGAAGCCCAGGGGGTCAAACATTGACTAGAGCATCTCTGGGGACTTCCCCTGGTGAGGGAATCAGAGTGAAGAACTCACTGCACTTCGCGTTGGAAGGAGATGCGAAGAGATCGCAGCAAGGCTGACCCCAAGCCAGGAAAATCTCCTCCGCTACTGACTGTTTCAGAGACCACTCATAAGGCATCAGAATGGCCCGGCTCAATCTGTCTGCTAAAATGTTGGAGCGCCCCGGGATGTGTGTTGCTATCAGACACCGACAGGTGGAAATCGCCCATTCCCACACTCTAATGGCCTCGCGACATAGAGGGTAGGATCTGGTTCCCCCTGCTCGTTGATACACCAGAAGACAGACATGTTGTCTGACTGAATTGCAATCAATCCGAGAGGGAGGACTGTGTGAAAGGCTTCTAACTCTAAAAGCACTGCCCTCATCTCTAGAACATTTATGTGCAAATTGGTCTCTGTCTGGGACCACATGCCTTGGAGTGTCCTTCCCGAACAGTGTCCCCTCCACCCGAGTTGGGAGGCATCCATGGTCACTGTGGTTTCGATTGGGGGTGATGCAAATGGGAGTCCTTTTGTTATCTCCAGTGAAGTTAACCACCAAAGAAGAGATGTCCTGCAGATGTGACTGATCTTGATCGGAAATTCCATGGGTAGATCTAGCCAAGACCACTGAACAGCCAGAGTCCATTGAAGAACCCGCATGTGAAGGCGCACATATGGGAGAATAGATATGGCGGCAGCCATGGAGCCCAGAGCCCAGAGAACCTTGCTCACCTTTGAAGACTTGGAGTTCGCTATCTGAGCTACGTGGCCCCTGAGATGTAGAATCCTGTCTGGAGTTAGGAACACCTTCATCTGCAAAGTGTCTAACCATGCCCCAATGAAGTCTAGAATTTGTACTGGTTGCAAATGGGATTTGTGAACATTGACTGTAATTCCCAGTAGGTCTGCTAACCGAATGAAATAATCTCGGGCCAGACACAAGTGATGCTTGTGCGCAGTGAAGAGCCAGTCGTCCAGGTATGGAAACACCTGAATACCCTGAAGCCTCAGGTGAGCCGCTACAACTGCCATTACCTCGGTGAACACCCTGGGGGCTGTGGTGAGACCAAAGGGTAGGGCTCTGAACTGAAAGTGACTGTCTCCCAGCCAGAAGCGCAGAAACCTCCTGGAGCTTCTGTGTATCTTGATGTGGTAGTAAGCATCCTGAAGGTCTAACGAGCACATCCAGTCGCACTCTAGGAGATAAGGTAGAATGAACTTGTAGGGTGACCATCCGGAATTTCTGTTTTGCTACAGACAGGTTTAATGTTGACAGGTCTAGAATGGGCCTGAGGTCCCCCGACTTTTTTGGCACCAAAAAGAACCTTGAGTAGATGCCTAATCCGGACTGATCGGGGGGGGGCCTTTTCGATGGCTCGTTTGAAGCAGCTTTGAAACCTCTAAAGCTGCGGCCTCCCTGTGTGTGGGTGGACCATCCGGGAGGTGTTTTGTAACATTTGGAGGGGAAATGAAAGGAATAGAGTAACCTCTGGATATTATCTGAAGAACCCAGCGATCTGTCGTAATGGACTCTCATGCCGCTGGGTGTAAGGACAATCGTCCCCCGACTGCCTCCAGAGTAGGACAGTCGGGCAACCCCTCAGGGCTGCTGACCGGATCTATCAGAGAAGGGTTCCCTAGACCCAAAATTCCTGGGACCTCTGGGTCAGCGTCAATCCTGCCCCCCTCTGCCTCTGGGGGAATAGCTGTCCTGAGAATCCCGGGAAAAATGAGATTTTCGGAACCACATCTTCTTCTGCCCTCTTTGATTCCTAGAGAAGGACCGATGAGGGTTACAGAAGTGGACTCCGATGGCAGACAAAGTCTTCCCATCCTTTTTGCTCTGGACAAGTGTGTCACGTACTGTCTTCCCAAAGAGGGAAGAACCGTCGTAGGGAGAGTTGATAAATGATGCCTTGAAAGGGACCGCGAACTGACACAATCTGAGCCATGCATGACACCTCATGGCTATGCCTGTCCCAGCCGCTCTAGCTGCTCCTTCCGTGGCATGGGAAAGTAGCCGCATAGATGTATTCGAGACTGACTTCAGAGTAGACATTTTCACAGAGAACAGCTGTCTGCCCTGCAGCGATAAAGACTCTGGGGGCGACTCAGCGAATTCCGAAGCTGAAGTCGAATCACATGTGCCAAATAATTCAGCGCACGGATAGAAAAAGTCGCTGATGAGTATACGCGCTTCCCAAACCTATCCACCGACTTGGACTCCTTGTCTGGAGGGTGGACTAAGGATCTCTCCTGTGCTAGTTCCTTCTTTGTGGCCACTGCAACCAACATAGCATCAACTGGGGCTCCTTTCGACCAGGGTTGTCTATCAGAAGGAGGAGATAAAACCTTGTCAGGATGTTTGGGGATGGGCTCTACTAGAGGTGTCTGGCTCCTTCCATGCCCTCGTGGTGATGAGGTCCACCAAGGGGTCTGCTGGTGGGGACACCCAGGAAGTAGATGGGCCCATGCCAAAGGCCTCCAGGAATAATGACTCATCCCCAGAAGGTTTTGGGGCTGACTAACCTCCCCTCTGATGGAGGATCTCCATAATTTCTCCGAAGGAAACGTCTTCGGGAGGTGACCTGGGGGAACCTTCTCCTTCATCTAAGTCAGTGTCAGTGGGGAGGGACTCGGGGGAGTCCAAGTGCCTCCTTTTGCACTTGCGCTTGCGGTGGCCCTCTTCAGTGGGACTTTCAGAAGGGGATCCGTGAGCCGCAGGGGGTTCCTCGGGGAAAATTACCTGGGGATCCTCTGGCACGGGCTGTTCCTGAGACAGGATGAAGGGAGTCGTCGCCAAATCCAGGGGGGCCTGGGTGGTATCCAAGGGGATGGGCTGGGGTCTCAATCCCTGGGAGAGAACCCTTTCCACCACTTCGAAGGCCGAGGGAGAAGTCCTCCCCGGATCCGAAGCGGGGACGGGAGCTGAAGACAGGGTAGCCTAAGGTCCGAGGGAACGCATCGGGTCTGAAAGGGTCAGAGCCGAAGAATCCATTCCCCTGGGTCCGACTCCTTGTCCACGGTTCTGAGAGTCACTCGGATCCGAACAAGTCAGATCAGAGGAACTCAAGGTAACAGCCGGAGTCGAGGTTGGAGGAACCCTCGGCGATGAGCTACCAGCTCTGAAAAACCTTGGATCCAAGAGCCCCGAAGTCGAAGCACGGATCGGGGAAGGAGAGATGGGGTGGAAAAGAGGCATGGAGGTTGCCCATCCAGAGGGAGGGGGACCTGGCAAGACTCCCATCTGAACTTGGGTCTGAAGAAATCTCCACATCATCCTGTCCGATAAGCTCAGAGTCGACCTCGAAGAGGCCACCGACTCAGATCTGGCTAGTCTGCGCAGAGGGGTGGAGGGCCTCACATCCGAATGTTCCAACGGCTCTGGTGAGAAACGCGGCGACCAGAGCCAAGGAGAAACAGGCCTCATGGTCTTAGATGGAGGGCTGAGAAAAAGCTCCCTGTCTGGGGATCTCTTACGATGCCTTTCTTTTGTTTCCCTTTCTTCTCTGCGTCTTTCCTTTTCCTTCTCTTTTTCTTTATCTTTGTCAGACTCACTGACTGAAGATCTGTCCTTCGAGGACCCATCGCCAGATGAAGAGGAAGGTTGAGTCTCTGTCTGGGGTGGTGCACTAGCGACCAAGGCTGAGGCAGAACTCAGCATGGCAACAGGAAGAAGGCCTTTGGTAACTAGCTTGGCCTTATGATCCCTAAGGACCCTATGGTTGAAACCTGAACAGACAGCACACTGAGTGGATAAATGTGCCACTCCTAAGCATATCACACACAGAGTGTGACCATCGGCAGGGGAAAGCTTATGGCCACACTCTGTACATTTTTTGAACACAGGCTTTGGCTGGTCAGCCACAGTCTTGCACTCAAAGGTATAAGTACTACGTTCCCAAAAAAAACCACACACACACAGGTAGGGGAAGGGCAGGCCTAACTACTACTCTAATACAAAAAACTTTTTTTTTTTTTTTTTACACTAACGAGCAAACAAGTTACTACAGAAGGGGAGGAAGGGTAATCAGAGACAAGCACACCTAGATATAAGCAAAAGTTTCCACTTACTATCCCTTTTTAGACCATGATGCACACTACTGGCACGGCAAACAAGATATGAGGGAAGATAGGAAACGGTAGGGCATTATGGGAAAGGGAATGAGCTTGGAGCTTGGAGCAGATGCC
>NC_056743.1:1085908451-1085963451 GCF_019279795.1 Protopterus annectens | reverse complement strand
ATCTACAGCAAACACAGGATGGTTATGGCTGACAAAGTTTGCAGATGACTGCAAACTGGGCATAGTCGAAAACACATCTGACACAGATATCCTTCAGAAGGGTCTCACAGAAACGGATAACTGGTGCCAGAGCCATGGCCTAAAGTTAAATGCCAAAAAATGCATAGTCATACCCTTCGAAAAACAAGGTTACCTAGCTACCATATAGGTGGCAATCCACTGAGCACAGAAGAAGTTATCAGGGACCTGGGGACCCAGGTTGACAGTAGCCTGTCATTCGACACCCATGTAGCTAAAGTAGTTAGGAAAACCTTCTACATTGCCCACCTTATCATGAAGGGATTCATATCTAGATCAAGGAGGTCATAGTCTCCTATACTCATCACTCATCAGACCAATGATTGAGTACAATGCCCCATTCGAATGTATCTGACCCGACACTTGCAGCAGCTGGAGGCCACAAAGTTCCTCACCAAAAGGATAAAGGGTCTCAAAATCTGTCCTATGCTGCCCGACTAAAAGAACTCCAGCTCTATTCAGTAAACACACGCTTGCTCAGAGGTGACCTTTGCCTGACATACAAGGCCATGTCAAACCCAGATTTGATGAATATGCTTCACCTCAAAAATCTAGATCCGTCAGCGCCACAAGTGCGGCAGTCTTATACCTCGTCACGGCTATTAATAGGACGTGCTGGAGGGATAGATTCATCACCCAAAGACTCCCTATGCTGTGGAACAAAATCCCGGTATATGTGAGGCAGAGCACATCGCTGGCCTTGTTCAAGAGAAATCTTGACCAATGGATGGGAGATCGCAGATATACCCCAGGGATTACCTCAGTGTCACTGCTCGACAGAGGCACAGCAAAATAATGGGTATAGTTCCCCATACTAAAGCGGTGGCTTAAGCCACAAAACTTGAACCTATGAAGTCATGTATCATATATACATATATCTATATATCTATATCTATATATCTCTCTCTATATACATACGTATATATATATATATATATATATATATATATATATATATATATATATATATATATATAGTTTACTATCAAAATGCCGATGTTTATATACATGAACGGTCGATATTCCGAAAATGACATCATACTGCATGAATACTAATGAGTTAAAATTCGACTCCAGTTGATGTGAGACATTTACAACAAAATTGACGTGGTGGCAGTGCAGGTGCAAACGTATGTTAAACACTTACACTGTCATTCACATTTTAGCAGGTGGGCAGCCCCTGCACCCCCTGGGGGCTGTGTCCCCGCACCTGCAAATTAAATATTCTATCTCGAGATCGCACTACAGTGAGGAAAGACGACTGCAGTTTCGGGATATCAACAGTAAGTTCATAAACTCAAATGCCATGGAACAACTAGTCACCATCCCCACAAGAGGAGAAAACATACTTGATCTCATCATCACGAACATGGGAGCACAATGTTCAACACGGAAGTATACCCCTCACTGGTGAGATCAGATCACAAACTAATCTCGCTGGAGGTCCTCATCCCACCCCCACCTGAAATAAAAAAGACCACAGTAAAGAACTTCTCGAAAGCCGACTTCACACTTCTAAAGACTAGTGTGGTCTCCTTTAAGGCCCCCGAGCTGGCGGAGAACAGTACTCAAGCCGCTGAATCACTTACAAATGCCTTCTACCAGCACCTGCAGGACTGCATGGATAAGGCAATCCCAAGCAAAACAAAGACTCTTTGTACCAAAGGCAAGCGTCCAGTCTGGTGGACCCCAGCCATAAACAAACTCTACAACAAAAGGAGGAAACTACTACAAGATAGAGCAAAATCCTTAAAAGGTAAGACACCTTTGATCACTACAAGTAAAAAACTAAGAGCTGTCATAAAATCATCCAAAGCAAATTTTGAGAGAAAAATAGCTAAAGACTCAAAAGACAATCATAAGGCCTTCTTTAGCTATGTTAGAAACCTGGGAGGAAACTCCCAGATATGCTCAGAACTAGTTCAAAATGATGTGAGGATTACTGATCCTACAGACATTGCCAACATACTGGCTGACAGGTTCAGTGCAAACTTCTCCCCCCCAAAAGGAGAGATATCTATACCAAACGATTGCAGCCCCCAAACATCTCTAACGCCCAAGTGAGAACTGCTCTCTCCAAAGCAAAAACACAGCATCCATGGGACCTGATGGTGTCCCCGGCTGTGTGCTCCATGAACTCAACGAGGAATTAAACCCACAGCTAGGACAGCTGTTTAATCATAGTCTCATCTCTGGATACGTACCCAGGGAGTGGCGCACTGCGACTGTGGTCCCACTTCACAAAGGCGGTGCCTCCACCGACCCTGGAAATTACCGGCCCATAAGCTTGACAAGCCTTATCTGCAAAGCCATGGAGAGGATCATAATGGACCTCATAAATAAAGACATAGGAAATTTGCAGACTTTGGATCCAACCCAGTTTGGCTTTGTCAAAGGCAGATCATGCCTTTTAAACTTGGTTGACTTTTTCGAAACAGTCACCAAAGCCATTGATGAGGGAAAGGCAGTCCATACAGCCTACCTCGATCTGGCGAAGGCCTTCGATACAATACCCCACTCGGGTATCATTGAAAAACTCATCAGCTTAAATGTTAACCCATACATCACAAGATGGGTTGCAAACTGGCTGAGTGACAGAACCCACAGGGTCAGAGTTGCTGGCGCCATGTCAGACTCAAAGCCTGTCACAAGTGGTGTCCCACAGGGCTCAGTCCTGGGCCCACTCTTGTTTGGCATCTACTTTTTCGAAGTACAAGCAAACACAGGAGGGTTATGGCTGACAAAGTTTGCAGATGACTGCAAACTGGGCGCCGTAGTCGAAAACACATCTGACACAGATATCCTTCAGAAGGGTCTCACAGAAACGGATAACTGGTGCCAGAGCCATGGCCTAAAGTTAAATGCCAAAAAATGCATAGTCATACCCTTCGGGAAAAACAAGGTTACCCCTAGCTACCATATAGGTGGCAATCCACTGAGCACAGAAGAAGTTATCAGGGACCTGGGGACCCAGGTTGACAGTAGCCTGTCATTCGACACCCATGTAGCTAAAGTAGTTAGGAAAACCTTCTACATTGCCCACCTTATCATGAAGGGATTCATATCTAGATCAAGGGAGGTCATAGTACTCATCACTCATCAGACCAATGATTGAGTACAATGCCCCATTCGGAATGTATCTGACCCGACACTTGCAGCAGCTGGAGAGGCCACAAAAGTTCCTCACCAAAAGGATAAAGGGTCTCAAAAATCTGTCCTATGCTGCCCGACTAAAAGAACTCCAGCTCTATTCAGTCGCTTACCGCTTGCTCAGAGGTGACCTTTGCCTGACATACAAGGCCATGTCAAACCCAGATTTGATGAATATGCTTCACCTCAAAAAATCTAGATCCGTCAGAGCCACAAGGGCGGCAGACTTAAACCTCGATACGGCTATTAATAGGACGTGCTGGAGGGATAGATTCATCACCCAAAGACTCCCTATGCTGTGGAACAAAATCCCGGTATATGTGAGGCAGAGCACATCGCTGGCCTTGTTCAAGAGAAATCTTGACCAATGGATGGGAGATCGCAGATATACCCCAGGGATTACCTCAGTGTCACTGCTCGACAGAGGCACAGCAAAATAATGGGTATAGTTCCCCATACTAAAGCGGTGGCTTAAGCCACAAAACTTGAACCTATGAAGTCATGTATCATATATACATATATCTATATATCTATATCTATATATCTCTCTCTCTATATACATACGTATATATATATATATATATATATATATATATATATATATATATATAGTTTACTATCAAAATGCCGATGTTTATATACATGAACGGTCGATATTCCGAAAATGACATCATACTGCATGAATACTAATGAGTTAAAATTTCGACTCAGTTGATGTGAGACATTTACAACAAAATTCGAACGTGGTGGCAGTGCAGGTGCAAACGTATGTTAAACACTTACACTGTCATTCACATTTTAGCAGGTGGGCAAGCCCCCTGCATCCCCCTGTGGGGGGCTGTGTCCCCCGCACCCCCTGCAAATTAAATATTCTATCTCCGAGATCGCACTACAGTGAGGAAAGGGATACATTTCCCAATCTGCAATGTACCGCGACTCTACTCAGATCATATCAGCAAGTGTGCAATGCACACTTGCAATCGCTGATATATAATCTTGATCTCCTAATGTTCGGCAACAAGGAAGGTCAACTAACGTTAGACTTTCTGTGTTAGCTGAACCAACGTTCAAACTTTTGATAGTAAACCTATATATGTGTGTGTGTGTGTGTGTGTGTGTGTGTGTGTGTGTGTGTATATATATATATATATATATATATATATATATATATATATATATATATATATATATATATATATATATATATATATATATATATATATATATATATATATATATATATATATATATATATATATATATATATATAAAATATATATATATATATATATGGAAGAGATCAGATGCAACAGCTGTTTATCATGCTCAGGAAGTTTAATGCAACTGTTCATTCTTTTTTGCTCTGAACTGTGTACTTAAGTAAGCAACTAGTCATCTCTTTGCTCTTCATAATTTCAGAGGTGCGTAAAGTAGACACAAATCTAAACTGCACTGTGTGTGGAAGATAACAAAAAGGGAAATTAAAAGTTGCAACAGCCTAGTGGCTTTTGGCACATATAAGGAGTGAACCAGTAATGGCTATGAAGCTTTTACGGAAAGCAGCAGAGTAAGCAGGGGCTAAACTGATCTTCACCCCAAATCTAAAAAGGGCAGTTTCAGGTGTACTCTCCAGTCCAACTGGTGAATCTGGGCATTTTGAGACAATGTTACAACTGTCTCATGTACACAGACAACCCCCTCCTCCTACCACCAAACACTAATACATGCAAGAGATGCAATTATACAGCCAAACTGGAGGCTAAGCTCTCTCAACCCAAGACTGCATCAGACAGTCAAGAGGAGAAGGTAAATACTTGCATCACACCATCAGCCTCACATAGACCCATTAAATCAGCACCGGCAAAAAACACACAAATACATGAAAACATACTCAGAGGCTCTAAATAAAAATCTGAAAAAGCAACAGAGACCTCCAAAGCAGACATCCAAGCAACCTCCACCCCCCAACACAAACCATGAAACACACACTTCGCAAAACCAGTGTGCCATGCAATCACAGCCCTTAAGGCAAAATAACATACCCAACACATTAGTAATAGGTGGCTCTATAGTCAGGTACACTGGCGTCCTACTCACTAGGCTGAACAAGGAGAAGGTTACTGTTAGCTGCCTGTTGGGTGCCAGGATCCGCCACATAACACAAGCACTCAGGTCACTCCAGAACAAGTACAAATACGACTCTGTCATTGTCCATGTTGGTGTGAATGACCTGAAATGTACCTCTCTAGACTACATGAAAAGAGACATGGAAGAGCTCTCTGATCACGTAGCCCAGGCCGGTATGACCCTTACCCTGAGTAGCATCCTGCCCTCACCAAGAATGATACAACGGTATAAAGAAAAAATTATCAACAATTGGCTAAGTTTCTGGGGTCATTCAAAGGGGATCCAGTGTCAGTCCGCCCGGTATGACATGCTCGACAAGCCACGCTGGTTCGCTAGAGACGGCTTGCACCTGTTACCCTTAGGCTTTCGAAGACTGGCCAAGGCTCTTGCCACCCCCATATTGCCTTTTTTAGGCAAGTCTTAAAAGACAAACCCACCACCATAAATAGCACAAGTAGCAAAAAACTGAGGGCTATGCTACTCAATGCCAGAAGTCTAAACTTCAAAATGCACGCACTCGAGGCACTCCTCAGTATGGAGAAAATCGATATATGTGCAGTAACAGAAACCTGGTTTAAGGCTCCAAGGAGAACCCCAGCACTACCAGGCTACAACTCATACCATACATTTCGGCCACAGAACCTGGACCGAAATACAAAAGGCAGGGGCATATCCATATTCAACAAGGATACCCACACCTCCAGGTTAGTGGCACAGGATGATGCTTCAGAGATCATCCACGTGCAACTAACAATGGGCAAAACTGCAATTCAAATTGTAGCTTGCTACAGATCACTCACTATGCCCCAGGACCCCCATTCCGCGTTTTGGGAAACAAAGTTCCTACCAAACACCCTAATATTGGGCGATTTCAATTACCCAAACATTAACTGGGAGAACTACTCAAGTACTAACTCCCTTGCCCAACTTGTTTGTTTGTGTCTTTCGGCTTTTCCCGGTTAGTGGTCGCCACAGCGGAACTCCAGTCCGCTAATGATTGGCAGTAGATTTTTACGTGCTGAGTTGCCAGCCCTGATGCACAACCTTCAATGAAGGTACGCCCATTCACGCATGTCTACACACAGAAGACGCTCTAGCTGAGAATCGAATAGGACAATGTCTTACTGTGAGGCGACAAAGCTACTGCAGCACCACCACCGCAGTAACTCCCTTGCCCAACATTTCCTAGAATTTATAAACTCAAATGCCCTGGATCAACTGGTCAACACTCCCACCAGAGGTGACAACATATTGGACCTGATCATCACCAACATGGGCGACCGGTGTTCCACACCGGAGGTCAACCCCTCGCTGGTTAGATCCAACCATAAACAAATCACTCTGGATATCCACATTCCGCCCCCACCCCCGGTCAAGGAAACCACAGTGAAAAACATTTCAAAAGCAAACTTCATGTTACTTAAGACCGAGGTGGAAAGTTTCAAAGCCCCCATGCTAAATGATAATGCTGTCCAAGCTGCAAAATCCTTTACTAATGCATTCTACGGGCACCTACAAGAATGCATGGATCATGCTATCCCAAGCAAAACCAAGACTCACTCCTCCAAGAAAAGGAAACCAGTCTGGATGCCCCCTGCCATAAACAATCTATACAACAGAAGGAGGAAACTAGTACAGAAAAGAGCAAAATCCCAAGAAAGGAAGACATCCCTGATCAGTATCAGCAAGAAACTATGATTCCTCATAAAATCATCCAAGGCTAGCTTCGAAAGAAAAATTGCCAAAGACTCCAAAGATAACCACAAGGCATTCTTTAGCTATGTCAAGAATCTAAGTGGAAATGCTCAGATCTGCTCAGAGTTATTGCAGAATGGCACAAAATACACTGAACTGACCGATATCGCCAAAATCCTGGCAGACACGTTCAGTGCAAACTTCACCCCCCACCCCTAAAAGGGCCCATAACCATACCAGAAGGATGTAGAGCCCCTGAAATCACAGACACTCAGGTTAAAACAGCCCTCTCCAAAGCCAAAAACAAAGCATCAATGGGACTGGATGGCATCCCAGGCTGCATCCTACACGAGCTCAAAGACGAACTAACCCCTCACCTAAACAAACTGTTCAAACTCAGCCTCTCCACAGGCTACATACCCATAGAGTGGTGCACAGCAATGGTTATTCCACTCCACAAAGGTGGAGCCACAACAGACCCTGGGAACTATCGTCCTATAAGCCTGACTAGCTTGGTCTGCAAGGCTATGGAGGGCATTATCATGGAACTCATTAACAGAGACATTGGGATCCTCCAAACACTGGACCCTACCCAGTTCGGCTTTGTTAAGGGCAGATCATGCCTCCTAAACCTGGTGGACTTCTTTGAGACAGTTACCAAGGCTATAGACGAGGCAAAAGTGGTACACACAGCCTACCTAGACCTCGCAAAGGCCTTTGACACCATTCCCCATTCTGGTACTATAGACAAGCTCACAAGCCTGAACATAAACCCCTATGTCACAAGATGGGCTGCCAACTGGCTCACAGACAGAACCCACATGGTGAGAGTTGCTAGGTCCGACTCTAAACCAGTTACAAGTGGCGTTCCCCAGGGTTCAATCCTAGGACCCCTCCTGTTCGGCATATACTTCTCAGAGGTACAGGCAAGCACAGGAGGACTATGGCTGACCAAGTTCGCAGATGATTGCAAACTAGGGGCTATAATTGACTCTCCGGCTGACACAGACATCCTCGAAAAGGGTCTCACTGAGACAGATATCTGGTGTCAAAATCATGGCCTCAAGCTAAATCCCAAAAACTGCACAGTACCCACAAACTACCACATAGGTGGTAGTCCCCTAAATACAGAAGACGTAATAAGGGATCTGGGGACCCAAGTAGACAATAACCTCTCCTTTGATAATCACATTACCAAAGTGGTTAGAAAATTCTTCTATGTGGCCCACCTAATCACAAAAGGGTTCGCATCCAGATCAAAAGAGGTCACTGTGCCCCTCTACTCATCACTCATCAGACCAATCATAGAGTACAACGCCCCATTTGGGATGCACCTTACAAGACACCTGCAACAGCTGGAAAGACCACGGAAGTACCTCACCAAAAGGATCACTGGTCTCAAACAGATAGCCTATGCAGCTCGACTGAAGAAACTCAAGCTGTACTCGGTTGCATACCGCCTACTCAGAGGTGATCTCTGCCGGACATACAAGGCCATGTCTAACCCAGAATTGATGGACATGCTCCACCTAAAGAAAACCATATCCACTCGAGCCACACACTCTAGGGATCTAAACCTCACCACAACAATAAACAGGATGTGCTGGAGGGATAGATTCCTGTCCCAGAGACTTCCCAAGCTTTGGAACAAGATTCCAATCTACATTAGGCAGAGCTCCTCACTAACAAACACTCTTCAAGAGAAACCTTGACGAGTGGATGGGAAACAAAGTTTACCCCGGGGATCACTTCAGTGGCTCTGCTGGACAAAGACACAGGGAACTAATCTAAGGGGCAGCGAAAGCCAATACATTCTGGCTAGGCTTATAAATGCCTTCGGGCAGATAGCCTAGTACCTACCTATGAATCTATAAAAAGCCCTACCTCATTCTGCTACACCTCTTCTACTGAAACACATGCAAATACTTTTAATAACTACTAATATTTAAAACGGCTCTCTACAGTAGGATAATTGTTGGCTTACCTTACCATGGACATTCTCAGAGGCATGTTTTTATATGATTTTAAGCCCCCATACTTGGTGGGGCCTTTCTGCCAGTATGAGGCACCTAGCTAGAACAACCCCAGTTTTTGAAATGCATCAAATAATGAGGCAATACATTTCTAGAAAAAAATATTAAAAACTAATTGTAATAATAATGGCTAATTTAACATTTACCATGAAATTATACATTAAGAGGCAATGCAGTAGTGATAAGGCTTAGATAGAAAGCTTGAGAAGTCATAACTACTACTTCTACATCCAAAGAAGTAAAATTCCCTGGTAAACATTGTTGGAATATAATTTATTCTTTATAATATATACTGAAATCATCCCTGGATTTGATATAAGCTAAATAACCCACAAGCAGATCCTGCTGGACCCCAGAGGAGCAACCAGTACAAGTTCTGGACCACCTCCTGATCATATGCAGGACAAAAGTGAGCAATGCATAAATGCACATCAAATATTTCTGTGTATTCCTGACAGAAGGTACCCAGTGGCCACTTTTCAGTGTCCTGTTGAGAGCACAGAACTGCAGTAGTAGTACATTTTTAAGTTGAGAACATAACATACAGTATTCCATACCCAGATGACTTAATCCCCACAGAAATACTGAATGAAGTTGCAGTTTTAGGACCGACAAATGATACCACTATTTAACTCATCTACAAGAGGAATAATATGGATGGCCATCAACTAGGCAGATTAATGGCTCAGTCCCAAACCTGCATTACCTCTTCCCCAGGAGGAATAATAAAAGCTTGTACTTCTTTTTTTGGTTGTTTGGATATCACCCCTGTTTGGCATATCTCACCAGGAGGCAACCGCACTTCACAATGCTCTCCAGAACCTGAATTGTTGCCACCACCAAGAACTCCAAGAGACTGACGTGCAACTTCAATGTCTTAAATTAATTGAAAACTATGGTCTTATGCATGCCCATAGATATCTTAATGTTAAATGTTAAGACTTGAAGTTTTGCAATGCTTTTTGGTCTAGGTCTCGACTGAAAAAGGTCTTAGATCAGTCCACTTGCCCAGTTAACAAATCAAATCTGTAAATAAAATGAACTGCTTTCTGAAGCTGTTCCATGTGTCCCAAAACCAGGGCTGCCCTGAAAGAAGGCTCCCCATCCTGGTGGAGAGGTGAGGAGCTGCATTAATGCAGTGTTACAAATGGGGACTCATCTCTAGGTTGGTGTAAAACATTTACTAGTCCAGGTAGGGGTGACAAGGATCTGGTACTAGCAGTAGACCTGACAGTAATAACTCCACAGCTACTAACATACAAATCATTACAGCACCTTCACATGTGAACACATCGGTGGGAAGGTGAGGATCATGGTTGCAAATCACTCCAACAGGTACAGAGGGGTAGAAGCTGTATCCAATATAAGCATCTCAGGAAGCCAGATCCCTTCTCTTCCATGTCTTTTACTTTGGGAAGGAAAGTGCAACAATGGACCATATCTTTCTCTACCCCACTGAACTAAATACTCTGAAGTTGGGAGCAGAAAAGAATTTTCCCAAATGAAAGCCAATCCAAGTGATAGCAACTATGGCAAACCTCAAACCAGAGATGCCTAATGGAAGTACTTTGAGGTGTCCACCATTAATCATCCAGATATTCAATACCAGGCCAGGAGGTCCTTCTGCTGCAACATCCCACCAACACCTTTGTGATGACTCAAGGGTAAAGAAAGAGGGCCAAAGGGAGGCACACTACATGCAGAAAATTTCAGAGTAGTTTCAGAACACTGCTATATCAAAAGGATTTCATTATGTCCAAAGAAACTGTCCAATAACACTCAGACATCAATAACATTAAGGACTGGGAATGATCATGTAAAATCTCACATGCACAATAAGTTTACTAAAACTACTTAGGCAGACAAGAATTGAACTACCCTGCTAATATATTTTAGAAACTAGAAAAATTGCAAGAAAAAAATACTTCCTTAGCTCAAATGCTGTGTAGAGTTCCTGGTCTCATCAAAATGAAAGTGTTTGAGAGCAAATCTTAAAAAATAAATAAAGACTAGTCTGCAAGGAAATATCTAGTCAGAGAAAGAATCAGTAACTCAGGTACATGGCCTTTTTGATGCTATCTAGGACTCACCTATACTGGGTGCCTGCTCTCACAGCTAGGACAACTTAGAGAACTGGCCTCTTATGACAGGTCCAAGAATTAGTCAGACCTGCTATAGGGCCTCTGGCACAGTAGACCCACAGGAAGCAACATTACCCAACTCTTCAGTGGATGGTGAGATCTCATCCATTTTAGGCTAGGCCAACTTACAGATTTACACTGGGGCCTAGAGAGAAGCACAAATGCTTTCTACTCCTGATCACTCTTTTCTAGAAATCCCCTATAATGGCCTGAGAGGATTTTCCAAAAAGAGGTACCCCTTAAAAATGTTCACTTAACATGATCTGACTGAGATCTTCACAAAAGTAGTTTAACCATAACCATCATCCTCACAGTCAGATACTTGCTGCATCTCCTTTAACAAGTGTCAGGGCAATCAAAGAAACAGAAAGCAGCATGCAAGCCCTTCACAGAAATGAGACTGCTTTCATATTCTCCAAACAGCAACATCAGAAATGGGTCAATCCACAGCTTGGGTAAAAACCTGGTCCATGCGAGATGACAAACTGCAAAAGACAATACAAAATGATGGGCCAAAGGTCCAGTGTGACAAGAATACAAAAACGTTTTGTTCACCAAATCTAGCCAAGGTTTCGGATTCTTTACCAGATGGTATAGCAATAAAGTGCTAACAGCTCCAAGCCTTGCATTGAGCTGAAGAGATAATGTAGAAGTCAACCTCCAGAGGCAACTGCCTTCTTGAGGGGCAAAAGATTCAGAATCTGGGTATCTAAAGCTAGAAAGACGTGCTGCTGATGTCAGGATGGCCTAAAGCTGCTGCTTCTTATCTAGACATGCACTTTCCTCCACTGGGGTAAAGGACAAGGAAGGACAAGACGGTCCATGAATACCTACTGAGATGTAAAGTCTCTTGAAATGAGTGGTCATCCAGAAGAAATCAAGTAGAAGAGTACGACTTCAACTATCTCTGTCCATTTCAAAAGTAGAGATAACTGACTAGGAAACAGCAAAAGGCTTGCACTACCACAAAAATGGACCTGTGCTCATGGACACTAGCATGTGAAGGAGTGTAAGCCAGAGGTGGTGCCAGGGGATGACAGGCCTGCACCAGACCTGGAACAACTTCAAATGATAATGTTGAAATATGCTCTCTCTAACTCTTCTTCCATCTGTAACCTGGCACTGAACAGTCAACAAAAGTTTAGCTTCAAAGTAACAGTAGATCCAGGAGGGAGGAAAGGGCATATCAGAATTCATTTAACCAGTACCGGTGAGCTAATGTCTTCAAGGGGATGCAGTAAAAACGAAATGACTACCCATTTCAAAATTAAAACTCAGAGATATGCTAAGGGAGATCAAGATCTTGCTCACTGTCAAGCAGCTTGTCAGTTGTATGCTTCAGTAGTGGGTAGGTGGGAAGCACTTCTATCCTGCATTTTCAGTTCCTATAAACAGGTGATAGGGGCAGAGAGTGCTTTTCTGATCACACCAGTGGTCATTCCCAGACAATCTGTATGTTGATCTTTTATTACATGGGGAAATCAACAAACTTAAAGGTTATAGGGCTGCTATGGCAGTAGTGACCACTGTGAGAAGTGGAGACTTTGGCTGCCTTTGGCTTCTGCTTGGCTTTAATGGACAGACCCTTTACCTGGTCCTAGCACTGTGCTCCGTCCAATATTGAGCTAATGAGCATTGAAAAAGGTCTGTATTACTTTTAGCAATGCCTCCAAAAGTTGGTATGAAGTATTGGCAATTTCTGTACCTTCAGGCTTCACATAATGACAATTTACGTGGTAGTCAATACTAATCAGATAACTTCAGACACACTTGGAAAGATTAGAATTCATAAGCATCGGTTGTGAATTTTTGATGCATGCTAGGATGTGATCTCAATGGGGATCTAGCATTCAATGAAAATTATCTTTACTGGATGTAAATTTCCCCACTCCTGAAACTCTAAAGTGAAATGATGCCAGCTGTGTTCTCTGTTGTATGCTGCACTGCCAAGATCACCGTACACAAGTATTCTTTTCACTCTTAAAGGACATTTTGCTTTTCCCCATGGTTGTGAGACTATGGAGTTAGTAGATTTGGGTAAGGAGTGTATGGGGTGTGTGATTCTCACACAGACTTCAATGGGAGATGTGGGGAGGGGCTTGCACTCCTACAAAATGATGTTTCTGGAGTTTTAGCTACAATATTACTGGATCTGTTTTTATCAGACTTTCAACGAAGGGAATATTATCAGGAGGCTACATGTTCTTGTTAGACAGAGTCCAATCTAAACAGCATAAGTGGCCAGAAAGAACTGTGAATGCTGGGATGAGGGAAGCTCCCTTATATTATCACAAGAACGATTCAGCATGTTCTTTTAGAAGGGTGTGCAGGCCCCAAAGTATAGGGGCTCAAGGCAAAAAGAGAAATTTTGCCACTGACTGGGTCAACATAAACAGAACATAACAGCCAACTCACTGCGGAACCCCTCTTGATGCAAGATCCCTCATTTTCTGTATACCTCATGAGGGTACAGGTAGGAAGAAGCAGAAGCTAAAACAGTTCTCTTTAAATCTGCAGAGGATTTGTATGGCTTGCAAGATATAAGAATACTTGTTTCTTTCAATAAAAGAGCCCTTGGGATTGTGAATTTCTCAATAAATATTATACTGTGTTGTTTAAACCTGGGGCAATATATGGCTAGCAGTGTAAGAGGTATTAATATTAGGTTCCTGCTGCTTTCTGGCTGACTATTGTCGGATCAAAGCACGATGATTGAAACCACCACTGCCTGAGTATAATAGCAAAATTGGATTAATTATGTGCAGGAGTGTTGTATAACTTTTGAAATACTTGAGGAAGGAAATTCAGTTTTGTTTTGTTTTTTTTTTTGGGGTTTGTGTGTGTGTGTCAATGTTTGACTTTTTGAAGTTTTGTGCACATGTTGCTACTTGAAAATTGTAAGCTGACCATCTGGGATCAAATGACAGCTGATTTCCAAGTATTTTAGCTTACACTCCACCCAGCAGAATTGGTACAGTTGTGAAAGGTCAATAAAGGAGCAGAATTTACAGATAGTGATGCAGTCAAATAATGTTTACAACTGAGCCTTTAAAAATGAAGATGCACACCATGCATTGTAGAACAGTGTCCCGTTCAAGAAGTAACAGGCAACTGCATAAAAGTTGAATTCTAATAAACTAAAGTTGAACTACAGGTAAATGTTACTGCTCTCATATTGTGATTCAAAAATCTAGCTCTACAAGCTGGGGGGCGGGGGGGGTCTATGGATAATGCAAATGAGACAGGAGAACATGGATTATAAATGTCTAGTACCCCCCTCTCTGCAATACACGGCTTGACGACATCCCTATCAATGGTCAAATGTGAAGTGGATGAGGCTGCAATTTGAACATTACTTGACTGTTTTTTTCTTGAAGAAAATTATTCTGGTGTTGTTTCTATTACAGTTTCATGAGCAATTCTCTTTTTTCTGTGGTACTGCAACCACAGAGTTAGTACAAGTAAGGAAGTTTGGAGGTAAAGTCCCCTACATGGAAGGAGCAGTGAGACTTGTAACCCTGCAAAAATATTTTTTGAATGTTTTTCATCTTCTTCATCCAGACAAAGCTATAACGACTTGAACTTGTACAGCTGTAGTGGCATCTGGAAGTAACAGGAAGACTCAATGCAACTAGACTAAAGATACAGGGCACCAAGTTTGATGCCCACTAAGGACTCTATGTAGGACACTGACAACAGTAATGAAGCAGGTAAGTACAGTATACTAAGGAATAATAAAACAGACCATGCCAGCTAATCTAGTTAAAAGCATTTTCAAAGTCATTTCTAGAGCCACAAGATATTTTTCAGCTTCTAGCTATTGGCAAAGTTATCAATGCTCTTATAAAATTAACTCTAAAATCGTGGCTGGAAATAAAACCACGTTTCAGAGTGTACTACAAGACACAGAGATTGTCTAATTTTAGCTGCCCGTGCAGACAATCTAGTATCCAGATCATAAAGTCAAGAAAGGCCTAGGGCTCACAGTGTCCTATTTGTCCACTTTGAACATGCAACGGCCAGACTGTGCCTCCAAAATGGAATAAAAAAGAAACAGAATGAGAAATGTGCATGATAAATCAGAGGAACAATTCTGTAAACGTATAGGGTTTGGATATCTCAAAAGGCTCTTTAGACAGAGGTCCATCTTTTTTTTTTTTTTTTTTTTTTAAGAGGGTCATAAGCACCAGAGATCTTCCTGTTTTTCACTTGTTTAAAAGCATCAGTCATTTATGTTTTTAAAAAGGTATGGACAATTATCAAGAAATGATAGGAAAATCTAGTCATCAATGAGTTGCTGCTTCAAGACTGCTTACCTTTTTTCATTGCCTGAAAAAAGGTAAAATTAAAAGGCCTACAGAAGTGGGCCCAACAGACTGTTTTTGACAAGAAGAATTGAATATTTCATGTAGCCTACTGTCTGGAATGAAGTTTAGGCCTTCTGATCAGGTTACTGTACGCTTTTGGAAGATTCATGAAGATACACGGATTGCTGTTTCAATGATCACAAATACCACAAAACAATTTCACTAACAGACGCTTCTACATGGGGGGGTGTGGGGTAAATACCTCCAGACACCCACACTTGCACACGCATGCGCGCCAACCTCATAGTCACATAACAGTGGAGAGAAGTACATGCTCTGTGCTCACTAAAAGTGGCTTTCAGTATGAAATGGTTTGGGAGTAAGTATTGCCAATCTGTCTGCCCCACCCCCAATCCTTTTGGGGATATTTTATTTATTTTATTTTTATTTTACATTTGTTAACTGGGAAAGTCCAACTGGATACAGGTCCATTTTCAATAGAGTCTCGGGGAGAAAAGCTTCAAACATGCATAACAAGTATAAATATAGTGAAAATTATTACAGTGAATTATCATAAAATCGAAATTTGTTTAACAATATATGCACACAAGTTCACGATTTTCTCAAATACACACAGGAAATATTTGGAAATTATTAGCTGAGTAGGAAATAGTTAGAGATTACATCTGATGTGGGAGAAACACACAGTTTGTAGCAGTTAACATGTATGGTTGAGACAAGATATCATCCTTACATTAATTCTTTCCAGTAGGTGAGAGACATTCATAATGCTAACAGTTAGAGGAGCAGAGTTTCATTCCTGTAATAAGGTTATCATTTATAGTTGATGTTTGAATGGGGGTTAGTCAGGGTTTGTACAGTGACAAAGCCAATGCATTTTTAGGTGTCTCTTAAGGGATATCTTGAATTGGGATAAGGAGGGAACTGTAGTAAGTTCTGCAGGAAGTAAGTTCCAGATTTTACCGGCAGAGTTGGAGAATAGTGATTCACCAGCTGAATTGTTGACTTTTAACAGTTTGTACTAGCATTCTGTTGGAAGAGCGGAGGGCTTTTAGGTTACTGTAGGGGGTTATAATATTTTTCAGTATGGGTGTATTGTCTGGTTGGTAAAGAATTTTGTGAACGACTATAAGTTGGTTATACTGAAATTGATAGGGTAGTTCTAGCCAGTCTAACGATTTAAGGTTTTGACAGTTATGGGTTCTATAAGCTGATCCTGTGGGCAAATCTGGCAATATTATTGTAGCAGTTAGTAAATTTATTGAAGTCTGATTTGCTTAGGTTTAAGAAGATGGGTGAGGCATAAAGAAGGGTTGATAGCAAATGTGTGCGGGCAATAACAGTCCTAGCAGATGGGGTTAGGAATTGTTTAATCTTGTATAAAGAGCCTAGTTTCTTATTAACTGTTTTAATAGTTTTGCCTATGTGAGCATCAAACTTAAGGTTGATGTCGATGATTACTCCCAGTAGTTTAGTACAAGGTTCTGGGGAAATTCCTTGCGGGTGGGAGAGAAGAGTAACAGTTTGGTTTTATTTGGGTTTAATAGTAGACGGCGACCAGTGAGCCAGCTCTCTACTTTGTTGAAAGTGGTTTGGGATAAAGATTGTAAGTCTGTGGGGAAGGTGGCAGAGCAGATTAGGGTGGAGTCATCTGCATACTGAATACATGTTGCATCAGGGATGACTTTGTGCAGGTCATTAATGAAGATGGAGAAGAGAAGGGGGCCTCATATAGATTCCTGTGGGACTACAAGGGTGATTGGTAAAAGGGAAGATAGGTTATCTTTCCATAGTACAGCTTGTTGTCTGCCACTTAGATAAGAATGAAACCAGCTGATTGCTAGGTTATCTATGGAGAGTAATTTTAGTGTCTCTAAGAGTAACTGGAGGTTTACCATATCAAATGCCTTGGATAGGTCTAGGAAGAGGGCTGAAGAGAGCTTGTTGTTGTTACGGTTTTGATTTATTGTATAAGAGAAGGAGAGAAGGGCTGAGGTTGTACTATGGCAAGGTCTAAATCCATGCTGGGAGGGGGCTAGGAGAGTGTTCTGATTGAGATAGGCTAGAAATTGCTTATGGATACATTTTTCCATTATCTTAGCTAAGGGAGACAGGATGGCTATAGGCCTGTAATTTGAGAATTCAGTGGAATTTCCCCCTTTATGAAGAGGAATGATGTGGGAGATTTTCCAAATGGAGGGGATATAAGCTTTGAGAATAGTTCTATTAATTAAGATTGAAATGGGGTATGCTATTTCATTAGCGGCTTTTTGGAGATACTCTGTGGGTAGTAGGTCTGCTGAAATGGTGGTGGGTTTCAGTTTTTTAAGTAGGGACTTAATAAAAGATGTTGGTACTGGATCAATCTTGAAGGGGGTGTTATTATGGGGTGCGGGACTGGTGGTACTTGGGGTACTGGGAGATAGTTTGTTGGCAAGGGAATGCACGGTTTCTGTAAAGAAAGTGTTAAAGGTGTTAGCAACAATTTTAGGAGGTTTTTGGAGGGTAGTGTCAGGGGTAGGGGTAGATGATTGACCTGGGTGGAGAAGTTATTTATGCCTGACCAGAATTTTTGTGGATGACTTTGGTGCTTTTGTTGCAGATTACAGTAGTAGCTTTTTTGTCTAGCATAATAGACTTCTTTGTATCATTTCTCAACTGTTTATATATGAGGTGGTCTTCCACGCTTTATTTCGGTTATTAATTTTTTGTCTCATATCATTGGTCAGCCATGGTGCTACTTTATTACTGGTTGAGTTAACGTACAAGACTGCTTCATCTAGTGGACGTAGTTTTAGGTCGGTCCAGTCACATGAGTTAAGTTCCTTTTGGAATTTAGTCTGAATAAAGTTCTTATTACTCCTAATGATTTTAAAGGTAGATTGTTGAGGGATGTCATTTCTTTTCCTGATTATATAGGTGAGGAATTGGTCACTGATGTCCTCAGGTAGGGTGCCTGCTTTATATATATGGGGTTGGTTGTTTATTAATATCCAGTTTAGGATACTTTTCTTATTGTTAGGCTTATTGATTCTGGTAGGGGAAGATATGATCTAGGAGAAGCCATGCAAATTTATATGGGTGGAGGGGAAGTCTGAGGAGCAGGTATTCCAATCGATATTAAAGTCCCCGAGAATAATAGTTTCTTGGGGGCAGTTGGTAGACAGCCATTGGAGGATACCCTCCAAGGAATTTGTGTTGTTAACTGGGGGAATATAGATACATGCAAAGATGTGATCAAGTCTTAATATATTGTAACCTGGGGGTATAACCTCATTATCAGAGGTAGTAGGTTTGAGCCAGGTTTCGGAAAGACATAGTACATCAGGGGAGTGTACATCCAGGAGGGCATGTAAATAGTGAATTTTCTTGTTTATACTTCTAATGTTTAGGTGACACACTAGGAGTGAGTTGGGGGCATTATTTGAGTTTTGCAGGCTAGTAAGGGTGTTATTTGTGGAGTTGATAACAACTGGTGGGGTAGGGCCTGGGTTAGGGTGGATGTCACCATCCACTAAGAGGTTAGGTAGTAATCTAATGGCAAGTCTCTGGAGTTTTAATAAGAGCTTGTGATAGTGTTTAGTTCTAGGATTAATATATATGGTTCTAATGGGATGCTGAGTTTTTGCATTAGAAGAGTTTGTTGAGAAGTAGGGTAGTAATTGGTTAAGGTTGTTTATTGGATTGGGAGTACTGGTTTTGGATCTGGGATACTGAGAGCCTGGGAGATCTTGAAATTCATAGGCTGTGAAAATATGGATCGTGAACAGTGGTGGTATTAACCAGTAAAATGGCTTTGATGTAGCAGTAGTAGTAGTGAAGATTTGTGGGGGCATAGTGTTGAAATGTTTGTGTGGCTTGTTTATACCTAGAGAGAGGAGGGTTATTAATTAGTGTAGGGTTAAAGGCTGGAGAGACAGGGAGGGCTCTTAAATAGGTATAGTGTAAGAGGCTAGAGAGAGTGAGTAGTAGGGGTGGGTGCAATGAATGATAGGGGTAAGGCTGATTACATTCAGATGAGGGGGAGTGGCAAGGTAATTATAAATTTAGGACTACTGGGGGCGGGTGGAATATGGGGGCAGGGTGGGGCGTGGAGCAAGCCCATTAGGGCGAGCGGAGCAGGGCTAAACCAACCACCAGGTTTCTGCAGTGAGTGGGCTTGTTACCTTACAATTTAAAATAGGTTTTAACTGATACAGTACAAATTAATACATGTTTTAAGGGATATATTTACTCAAGTTTTCTTTTTAAGGGGTATTTTAACTGTGAATGTCACTCAATTTTATTAAAGATAAGCTAGTTTTAGTATGTAAATGCTTATCTGCACAGACTAGTATTACTGTGACATAAAACAAGGCAGAAAGGGTCTGAGTCTGCTTCTGGCCGTAAAAGTAAATATCTGGGCAATTAATGACACAATACAGCAGTCGGATTAACCTAGCAGCCAGCTTTTGGCCAGGGTAATGTGCCATTTTACTGTATGGGCAGTTGTGACTTATAAGGCATGCTATGGACCCAGTTCGGCTATAAGGTACAATAACTTGTAAAATAAGCAGAGTTTAACCTTAGGCAGCTTTCTTTTCACTAGGGCAAGGCAGATTAATTTCCAATAACATTTTTGCTTCAGTTACTCTACACCCAGAGCTGAGAAGAATAATATCCATTCTTCATTGTATTATATATATGTAATGCCACAAACTAGCAATTTGTTGTTTGTTTACAGCACAGGATTGCTAAAGTCTTCAGAATTTAGCACCTGACCGCAATTTTCAATCTTCAAAATCCACTTTCCCAATTCCCTCAGAAATGGGAAAATCTACAGCATCCCAGTGGAATGTTCACATTCCACAAGGACTCTACTACACCCAAATTAATCACTAAGGTGTAGCTTGCCACCAAAGTAGTACTAAATTCACTCATTACTTAGTACCTTAACCCTCGGTTTCTGAAAACTCAGAGTGAGGTGTGCCACTTATTTATTTATTTTAATAAGACTTAAACATCAAACAGATTACTTAAAGAAATAAACTCTGCGCATCTCAGCAGCTGAATAAATGTATAGTCACTGACGCTGCTGGCGCTGCCCGTGACAACACTTGAAAAAACAATCTTCCTGTTCTGCTTCACAAGAATGTTGCAGTCAACACATGGGAAAATAAAAGGTACACACCAATTTCCACAAATCTTTCCACCTTGCAGGTCATGGTAAACTCCTTCCTGTGAGCAGGGCCGGATTCCTGTGTGACCGTGTACTCTGGCAGTCGCCATCCCTTCTGTACAACCAGCTCCTGCAGAGAAAGAAAAAAAGAAAAGCAATGAGCTCAGCTTTCACTTTTGGTTTCTTTTAAAGATAATTTTGAATTCAAAGCCAGAGTGCAGAAAATGTCAGAGTTGAAGTCATTAACTAAAGAATTAAGAACCACCACCTAAGGATCAAATGAATACCAAAAGCCAATGAAAAAAAAAACAGGAACCATAGACAAAATTTACATAATACACCCTTATAACTCAGTCCTGGACCTATTCAAAACCTACTTGGCAAAACAAAACCCGCTGAAAATACTCAGATAAGCTCTCATGTAATGCTGGTAACTAACCTAAGCAAATAAACCACCTAAAAAACATACAGTTATATGTGATGTCAAACACAACTGACTCAAAACAGAAGGTGTACAGAATGTGTGTGCTAAGCAAAAGCTACTTCCGTGAGGTCCACTACTAAGAATTCATGAATCACAGCAGTCAAAATGTATTGTAGTGGGGTAGCAAAGTGCAAATGAAACCAAAATCTATCTGCATGAAATGCAAATTTTTGAAGATTCGACTCCACTTCCATTAAATTAACCACTGTATGGGATACAGAAAACTTCATCTGGCCCACCTGTTTTGCACTGCAGTAGGCTGCTAAAATCAGGATGTCTCTTCTTAACAAAATAAAAAAAAAAACATGGAACACAGTCATACACAACATCTAAAGTAAACCGTACTGAGAATTTCTAGGACGTGCACACTAACACTACTTGATCTAGTTAGTAGATGACTGACAGAGGAAAAACTAGAGATATTCCACCTAAGGAAACTGAACATTTCTCCCCAACATGATGCTTAATCTAACAGAAACATGCATACAGCAAAAATAACATCATTATATGCTAGAATGTTACAACACTTATCCTAATGACTACTGCTTACTTTTCATGAGTTTTAAATAACTTGTTCTCCCTTCCCCCTCTGTGTGATCTTCAGCTACAGTGCTCTGCTCTTTTTGGTGATACCCTGAGTCCTAAGGACAGAAGCTGCATTTCCAAATAATCCTCCAAATGGTGCTTCTATTATGGAACACTGCCAATACCGCCCCACCCAGGAATGGCAAGTTGGTATTGATTGCTGACTTTCACACTACTTGCTGGCTAGATTCTCCAGCATCAAAGCCAATGAGCAAACTCAGGTTGATTTTGACATAATCAGGGTCACATCTTTGTGCTACACAGCTAGCTCCTTAAATTATATATTTTTTTGCAGTCTCACTCATTGATCCACTGAGAAAATAACCTACAATCTGTAGGATTTACTGTTCCCCACCCCTCCAACTACTACCTCTCAAGGTGGACTCATCAACCTAAGTCTAGCTACTTCCCTCCCACTTAGGACCTGAGGAGTGGCCACTGTGCTTCTGTGCAAGCAAGAAAGGGTATCGAAGTGATACTTCTTTTTTTTTTTTTTTAAATTAAAGCTCCTGTCATGTTGTGACCTTCAACATCTTTTGCAATGCCACCCTACTTATAGTGAATGACAGTCAATAGCCACGGAGCAACAACCACCAATGAGGGATGTCTGTGGGATCCTCAATGCCTCTTGTGTACAGCAGACAACAATGGACCTTGCTTTATCAGCCCCAATAAGCAGGAGCAGCACTACAATATTGCCAGTCTAGCAGGCTACATTTTCTAGAAAGATAAATTACATACATTGAAATAACTGGTAGGGAAGGTGGACTGAGCTCTTTTACTGGTTTAGAGTGTGAAAAAAGAGCAAGAAACAATCACAGAAAAAGAAAAACAACACTTGCCACAAGTGACAGTCTGTAGTCTGTCCCTCCCAGTACAAAAGAAGTATTCTATGAGTGCATGTTAACTAAACAATGATTCCATGAATATCTGTTAATTACTCTGTCTAGGTTATACAGTTTGCAAGGCAGCCTTGGAAAAATATTTTTCAAAATAAACTTGAAATAACATACATATGATTAATCAGTTTCACCATGCTGATAAAAATCACCCTGATTTGTCAAAAAATGCTGCAGTACCACAGAAAGTTTCGGAAGGCAAGGACTCTGTCCTAACTACTAAACTAGTGGATATGCTGCACCCTCTAGTTAACCAATATTTTCCCCGCATTCCTACATTCTCCTAAAATTACTTTACATTTGCCCCATGTACTACTTGTACTCCACCACGGTTTTACAACGTTCTCAGAATAGCAATTTCAATAGTCTACAATTATCTTGGGGGGGATTTACTCACATCGGTTTGAGAATTCCTCCCCATCTATTCAAATTGTTATTGTGGATTCCAGCAGAACTCCTTCTGTGAATGACATTGACTTCATAGACTTTTTTTTTTGTTTGTTTTGTTTGCTTTTCAGAAATACTTAAATGTTCTAATCATCTCTCCCTTTTCTTCTTTACTACAGGTGTTCACCTTTAACGCATTTAGTTTATGGGACGAGGAAGTGATGGGTAGGTATGATGTTAAGCAAAGGAATGCAGGGGGTCAGATGGTAGTGGATTTTGCGAAAAGGATGGACATGGCTGTGATGAATACGTATTTTAACAAGACGGAGGTGCATAGGGTGACATACAAGAGTGGAGGAAGATGCACACAGGGGGATTATATCTTATGTAGAAGGGCCAAATCTGAAGGAGATTGGAGACTGTAAAGTGGTGGCAGGGGAAAGTGCAGTTAGGCAGCATAGGATGGTGGTTTGTAGGATGACATTGGTGATCAAGAAGAGGAGGAGGATGAGTGTGAGGGCAGCACCAAGGATCAAATGGTGGAAATTGAAAAAGGGTAATTGTGTGGTGATGTTCAGGGAAGAGTTAAGACAGGCACTGGGTGGCAGTGAAGAGCTACGGAATGGCTGGGTAACTACAGCAGAGCTAGTAAGAGAGATGGCTAGAAGGGTGCTTGGTGTGACATCTGGAAAGAGGAAGTAGGACAAGGAGACCTGGTGGTGGAATGAAGAAGTACAGGAGAGTATACAGAGAAAGAAGATGGCGAAGAAGAAGTGGGATTGTCAAAGAGATGAAGAAAGTAGACAGGAGTATAAGGAGATGAGGTGCATGGCAAAGAGAGAGGTGGTGAAGGCTAAGGATAAGGCATATGAAGAGTTGTATAAAAGGTTGGACACTAAGGAGGGAGAAAAGGACCTGTACCGATTGGCTAGACAGAGGGACCGAGCTAGTAAAGATGTGCAGCAGGTAAGGGTGATAAAGGATAATGAGGGAAACATACTCACAAGCGAGGAGAGTGTGTTGAGCAGATGGAAAGAGTACTTTGAGGGGTTGATGAATGAAGAGAATGAGAGCGAGAGAAGGTTGGATGATGTGCGAATAGTGAATCATGAAGTGCAGTGGATTAGCAAGGAGGAAGTAAGGATAGCTATGAAGAGGATGAAGAAATGAAAGGCTGTTGGTCCAAATGACATACCTGTGGAAGCATGGAGGTGTTTAGGTGAAATGGCAGTGGAGTTTTTAACTAGGTTGTTTAATGGAATCTTGGAAAGTGAGAGGATGCCTGAGGTATGGAGAAAAAGTGTTTTGGTACCGATTTTTAAGAATAAGGGTGATGTGCAGAGCTGTAGTAACTACAAAGGGATTAAACTGATCAGTCACAGCATGAAGTTATGGGAAAGAGTAGTGGAAGCTAGGTTAAGAAGGGAGGTGATGATTAGTGATCAGCAGTATGGTTTCATGCCAGGAAAGAGCACTACAGATGCGATGTTTGCTCTGAGAGTGTTGATGGAGAAGTACAGAGAAGGTCAGAAGGAGTTGCATTGTCTTTGTGGATTTAGAGAAAGCATATGACAGGGTGCCTAGAGAGGAGCTGTGGTATTGTATGAGGAAGTCGGGAGTGTCAGAAGTATGTAAGAGTGGTACAAGATATGTACGAGGGTAGTGTGACAGCGGTGAGGTCTGTGGTGGGAGTGACGGATGCGTTTAAGGTGGAGGTGGGATTACATCAAGGATCAGCTCTGAGCCCTTTCTTATTTGCAATGGTGATGGACAGGTTGACAGACGAGATAAGACAGGAGTTCCCATGGACTATGATGTTTGCAGATGACATTGTGATCTGTAGTGAGAGTAGGGAACAGGTGGAGGAGACCCTGGAGAGGTGGAGATATGCTCTAGAGAGAAGATGAATGAAGGTCAGCAGGACTAAGACAGAATATATGTGTGTGAACGAGAGGAAGGATAGAGGAATGGTGAGGATGCAGAGAGTAGAGGTGGCAAAGGTGAATGAGTTTAAGTACTTGGGATCAACAGTTCAGAATAATGGTGAGTGTGGAAGAGAGGTGAAGAAGAGAGTACAGGCAGGATGGAGTGGGTGGAGAAGAGTGTCAGGAGTAATTTGTGACAGACGAGTACCAGTAAGAGTGAAAGGGAAGGTCTACAAGAGGGTAGTGAGACCAGCTATGTTATACGGGTTGGAGACGGTGACAAAAAGGCAGGAGTCAGAGCTTGACGTGGCAGAGTTGAAGATGTTAAGATTTGCACTGGGTGTGACGAGGATGGACAGGATTAGGAATAAGTATATTAGAGGGTCAGTTCAGGTTGGAAGGTTTGGAGACAAAGCCAGAGAGGCAAGATTACGGTGGTTTGGACATGTGCTGAGGAGGGATGCAGAGTATATTGGGAAAAAAGATGCTAAGGATGAAGCTGCCAGGTAACAGGAAAAGAGGAAGGGCTACGATAAGGTTTATGGATGTGGTGAGAGAGGATATGCAGGTGGTTGGTGTGACAGAGCAAGATGCAGAGGACAGGAGGAAATGGAAGCAGTTGATCTGCTGTGGCGACCCCTAACAGGAGCAGCCGAAAGAAGAAGAAGAAGAGTTTATGCTTTGCATTGCTGAACTGCACTACTTGTATTGCTATTCTTTACAAAATCTCCATAAAATCTAGATCTCTACAGATGTGGAGTCTCCATAACTATAAAGAGTAATCTAAAAGTGTCCTCACCACTTTCTGCATAGAGTAACAGCTTCCCTTTTCTACTGGTACTGCCTGTCCATTTGTATTTCACAGGTTACATTATTCAATTTATTCATTTACACCTCCTTTCCTGTCACAACAATTTCTGTATTTTCTTTAATACAATTTCCCAAGTTTATATTTTATTATACAAGTTCAAATCTACATTTCCATATCATCCTTAAAGTTAAAAATATCTTAGTCATTGCTTGTATTGCAATTTTATTCATATATATATATATATATATATATATATATATATATATATATATACATACACAGCCTCCATATAATATCATATTCATATATATTCTCCTAAAATGTGTGCACTGTTTTTAAACTTTTCCCAAAACCCTACTAAAATCTCTTTGGAGATGCTAAATATCAATGCTTTTCTGAAATTACTTGACCTTTCTCTATTAACTTTGTCTTTTCAATCTTTAATTTGTCATAAGTCTGTCAATGACTTCAGCAGTATTTCATGTCAATGACAACTCATTCGTGTAAATGTAATCTTTCACTTTTTCACATTCTTCCCTCCTTATTCCATTCTTTTTCTTCTTCTTCCTTGTTTACTCACATCTTTTTCTTTTGCTTTCTTCTGATCCCATTTTTACTTCCCATTTCTCTTTTTCTCTGCCATTCTTCCCTTCATTTATATTCTCCTTTGTTGTCCTACCATATTTTATCACTCTCTTTCCTTAACCCCCCCCTCCCCGCCATTTTTATATGTTGGTATTATTGTTACTGTAATACTTAGGGTCAAATGTTTATGGCTGCTGATTTACTATTTCACATGTTGAACTGTTTTTGTTTTTCTTTTTTACTGTTTTTTTTTTACCCTCAGGGCTGAGCTTGAAATAGATCCCTTTGGATCAGTGCTATACCTCAGTTAACAAATCTAATTAAAGTTTCTATGTGTCAAAAACCATATTTGTTAGATTCTTCAACTTTACATACTTCATTCTTGTACCTTACACTCTTACTGTCCCTTCACGGGTAATTTATTTAACAGTAATCTTCACAAAGTTCTAAGTCTCCCAAACTCCTTTAAATTTTATTTTGAGTTTACATTTTAAAAAATGCATCTTCAGTTATAGTCCACAATGCAGCCAAAAAATAGCATAATGATGATACAATAAGTTTCAACTGGAATATTTTACAAGAGAGAAGGCCAAAGCTTAAACTAACAAAGAATGCATTACAAAACATTAGACTTGATTACTACAGGTCACATTGAACAATGCAGTTTCTATTGACAGAAGGTATGAATCTTAAGAAGCTATATAAAATGATGAGGATAGGTAGGAAAATTAGAAGAAAAAAACAAAGCCAGAGAAAGACAGACTTCAAATGCAGTAAGGAAAGATAATACATTAGTGTTAAAGGGTAGGAGATTAATGAAGAGAGATGCAATGTGGAAAAACAAACATATATGCAGACCTTACAGGTGAAAAGATCAAACAAGGATAACTTGTGAAATATGGCAGAGAGAAAATGATGAAAAAGAACAAAAAAAAAAAAGAAGAAAGTGAAGACAGACATTAATGCTGGTGTTAAAGAGACAGAGTCAAAATGATATTTAAGAGAAGACTAGAGAAGGCAACAAATGGTGATAATGCAGATGAAAGTGTGCAGATAGTGCTATAAGTAAATCTGCAATTCAGCAAAGCAAACTTAGAACCATCACAAAGTATGACGTAAGGAACTCCAATGAGTGAGGATCCACTATGGTCACAGATAGATCCTCTGAGCTTGGAATTCACACCTGGTTTGGACTAAACTACATACTAAATTAAAAAAAAAGAAAAACAGATTTTTCTAAAGCTAACATTTTAAATGAAAGTATTACCAAGGGGTAATAAACATGAGGTGGTAGCATTCACATTACAACATCTAGATTTAGGACCAAGAAACACAACTTACAACAGAATTGAGAAGAAATGTTAGATCTTGAGCTTCACTTTTTAAGATTATCAGAACAAAGGCTGCAGGGCAGATAGAAGCACACTAGTATATGGAGTGATAAACTGGAAGTGAACAGAAAGTTAATCCACTTAAAGACTATCTCGAGAAAGAAAGCAACTTTGTTTGTTCTCCAGACGATCTTGACAGTGGCAAATTGATCAGCCAAGTTTTTTAGGGAGAATGACAATCTTTAGCCAACCTCTATATCTACTCAAATATGTTTTATATCACAAAAGTGTGAACCATCCACTCAGCTTTTCACAAAAAGGGTTGCCTTTATTAGAGAAAGGCTGCTTCTTTGCATCTCAATGGTGGACGTGCCTGTCAAGATTTGGGACTTTGTGTACTGCAGGAAACAGTACTATAACCCAGCTCATCTGACAAACCTGGGCAGTTCTCCAGAGTGGCTCCCCCTCATACCAAAGTTGAGGGTCAAAGAAAAAAAGAAAGTCCTCTCTTCAAGTAAGCACATTGTTGCAGTTAGTAGAACACAAGTGTCACCACAAGTGAATCTACAAAATTGGCATTCATTTATGAAGGCTTGACATCCCTATGGTTTCATAAATGAATGTTGGTACTACAGTTCCCCCACCTGCTGATCTCATTCTTCTAAAGTTTTGCACCTAGGGCAGTCGCCCCCTTTGCCCCACCCTAACTACAGCTCTGACAGGAAGTTTCAAGTTCCCCCTTATGAACTGTTCACATCTAGGACTTCAACCATGCATCCTACAACTTGTTGGTTGGATCTACATCTTTCTAGGTTAGTTACTACCTGCTTAGATGTACTGGGTCCAGTTGTTTATAAGATTATGGGGTCTGTTCTTCCATCAGTTTTAAAGGAAGTCACGATTATCCTGGTCTTTAAGAAACCTTCCTTGGACTTCTACTGTCATGACAATTTCTGGCTTAATATTAATCTTTTTTACGCCAAGTTATTCAGAAGGTCAGTTAAGGTCAGTTAAGCAGTGTGTGAATCACATCCTGTTTTCTCACTAACAATCATGGCTTTGACACTGCCTTCATAAGGGTACTAAACTATCACTTTATTGCAAGTGGACACAGAAATAATGGTCACATTTACTACTTGTCCTGCTTGATCCCTCTCCATAGCATCTGACATACTACTAGCTCAAGTGAGTATCTTTGTTCTTTCTAACAAACATTTTCTACTGTTATAAACTAATTTGCATTCTACATATCAGACATACCTAGAAAGTAACTCTAGGTCTTAACGTGGATGATAATAATCTGTCTATAGATCAATGAACGACTAAAGAACTCAAGTTCTCCACAAGGAAAGAGACAAAGCATGGGGCCTTCCTGTTACTAAAAAAACAAACAATGATTCACATTTCTTGGAAACTTACCTAAAATAGGCACCTGCCACTGTAAATCCAGGTTCCTAAAAACTGCCAAAATCTCTCTCCAAGACAACCAAAAAAAGTAATGAAAACTAGTAAAACAAGTAACAGGGCAAATTCCACATACAGCACCCCCCACCAAGATACTGTAACAACTCAATAAACTAAACTCCTCTAGGTGTTTTAAGAGAATTCTCCTCTTTCTCTATTCACCTTGCTATCACTTACCAAGAACAGCAACCCATCATTCAGACCTAGACCATCCTTATATCAATTTCAAAAGAATGAAATCTAAAGAATTTCAATCGCTATAAAAATACTGATGCCCCCATAGCAGAGAGTCTCTACCCCTGCTTCATCAGCCTTTGGCAGGAACATATTCTCCAGCCTCTAACACAGCTCTACAATCTCTGCCTCAATAACATACGCCTAAACAATGGATGGCTGCAACTGTTAAAACCAACAACAACGTCAACTAAGCCATCTAAAGCCAATGATTTCTGCTCTTATAGGTTCATAGGACAATACTAGGCTATTGGCTCAGAGGCCCTTATAAGCCTAGGCAAGGATTTCACCCATGTTCTCACAAAGTCAGCACCTGTTTCCCCTGTCCAGCAGGGATACAGGTGAGATCTCAGGGGTGTATTTTCTGTTTCCCATCCAGTCCAGGTTCCTCTTAAACAGGGCTTGTGAGGTATTCTGCTTGACATGGAGAGGGAGTCTATTCCACATATAGGGGAGTTTTTGGGACACAAATCTATCCTGCCAACAAATTCTATTAATGTCATAAGACCAGGTTGAGACCTTGCATGTGGGTTGCATGAGTGGGGTTTGACTTACGGATATCCAGCAACTCCATCAAGGCTGGGTCTGCGACGGCCTTGTATGCCAGACACAGGTCACCTCTGAGAAGTCTGTACAAGACTGAGTAGAGGGACAGGGCTTTTAGACTATCTGTATAGGATAGGTGTTTGAGACCCTGGATTTTCCTGGTTGGGAACCTCTGTGGTCTCTCCAGCTGCTGCATGTACTTGGCAAGGTACATGCCAAAGGGGGGCACTGTACTCAATAGTGCGTCTAATAAGGGAGGAGTACAGGGATGTTATGACCTCCTTGTTCCTGGATGAAATACCCTTACTTATGACGTGGGCCATATACAAAGCCTTCCATACAACGGGGGCAACGTGGTGGTCAAAAGTCATGTTGCTATCAACCTGGTTGCCCAAGTCTCTCATGATTGATTGTGTGCTTAGTACATGGCTATTAATGTGACAATTAGTGGGGACACCATTTTCCCCAAAAGGGGATATTGATGCATTTCTTACATTCAGTGTAAGGCCACGCTTCTGGCACCAGTCAGTTTGGGTAAGGCCCTCTTGGAGGATGTTCACTTCACTAGAGGAATTTAAGACAGTGCCCAGCTTGCAGTCATCTGCAAACTTGGTCAGCCACAGATCACTGCTTTGGCTTGCACCTCAGAAGAGTATATCCTAAACAGTAGAGGCTCCAAGACCGATTCTTGGGGGACGCCGCTCGTTATGGGTCTACTACTACAGGTGGCTTTCCCCTATTTTGACTGAGTAGCTTCCATCAGTTAGCTACCCATCTGGTAAAATAATGGTTGATGCCTAGCTTGGAGAATATATATTATGCCCGAGTGGGGGATAATGTCGAAGGTGTTGGCTAGGTCAAGGTAGTTGGTGTGCACCAATTTCCCCTCGTCCAGGGCTTTGGTGATTGTTCTACAGTCAATCAAGTTTAACAGCCATGATCGCCCTTTGACAAAATCAAACTGTGTGGGGTCAAGCATATGATGTTCAAAGCCAATGTTCTTGTTCATAAGGTCCATGATAATGCATTCCATGGCCTTGCAGACCAGGCTAGTTAGGCTGATGGACCTATCGCCTGGGTCAATGGACGTTCCACCTTTATGTACAGGGATGACAGTGGCTGTCCTCCATTTGTCTGGGACAAAGTCGGTGGTCAGGCCTTGGTTGAATAGGGTAGAGGTGCCTAATGGTGCTTACAGCTCTTGCCCGAGTTCATGTAGGATGCAGCCAGGGATGTTGTCGGGTCCCATGGAGGTTGCAGTTTTTGCCTTTGAAAGGGCATTAAAGACCTGCTCCTGGTGCTGAGGGGAGGGGGACAGGTGCTGGGGATGTCCTGGGTTTACTGATGGGGACAGGGGTGAAGTTTTCAATAAACCTGTCTGCTATCAGGTTGGCTATATCTGCGACTTTTGTGTATGTGGTGTTCTTTACCACCAGTTCAGAGCAGATTTGGGTGCTACCTTTGAGATTGCGGACATATGTGAAGAAGGCCTAGTGATTGTGCTTAATGGATATAGCCTATTTCAACTCAAGTTTGTCGGAACAAGCAAATAAGGTCACTAGTGAATTTCTCTAAGACTAAGGAGAGATTGCTTCCAACTTGGCACCTGCTCCTTCTTGGTCCTGGACAGCAATTTATTCCCTTTTATTATAGAATCTGTTTATTGCTGCTGTCCACCAGATAGGTTTATTCTTCCTTGAGGAATATGATTTGGTTCTTTCAGGTATTGCTGAGTCCATGCACGTATGTAGGTGCTCATATAGTTTTATGGTGTAAGCTTGGACATTAGTGCTAGTTTCAGCTGAAGGGATGGTGACTGCGAAGCTGCTTATACCTACTCTCAGGAGGTTGTAGTCAGCTTTAGAAAAGTCTTTTTGTTTGACCCTGGTCGGGGGGGGGGGCGGTCAGAAAATGATCACTTTATGGTCAGATCTTATGATGGAGGATGACACTGCAGGGGTGCCACAGTGGCTACTCATATTGGTTATTACCAGGTCCAGAACATTTTCACCTCTCATGGGGGTGTTGATCACTTGATCCAATGTATTCGCATTGACAAAGTCAAGGAATCTCTGGGCATTCGTGTCTGAGCTAGAATAGTTCTTCCACTCAATGGTTGGGTAGTTAAAATTGCCCACGATCAGGGCAGAGGGGTGAATCTTGATGGATTCATGCAAGTCCTGATAGGTGGAGTGGGCGTCCTGAGTCATGGTTGGGGTCTGTAGCTAGCTATGATTTGAATAGGTGTTTTGTCAACAGTTAACTGCACCTGGAGTGTCTCCTGTGCGTCATACTGTCTGACCCAGCCTAGAGGTGTGTATATCTTTGATAAATATTAAAACTCCATCTCCTTTGGCTTTGTAGCCCTTCATTTGGGGGTCTAAAAGTATGGTAGGACGAGTAACCTAGTAAGGCTAGGGTGCTCTCCGCAGGTTTGAACCAGGTTTCAGTGACTGCATAAATGCCAGCATCTTCCAAGGTGAGGAATGCTTGCAATTAATGCAGTTTCATGTTAAGCCTCCTAGCATTTAGCAGCATGACCTTTAAATTTTGTTAGAAGAATTTTTCACATTGGTAATTTTGTCCTCATGACTTTGCCTAAAAAAGGCACTATGGGGGAGGCATGAGCCTTTGCCAGAAGCCTGAAGCCCAATGGAGACAGTGGTCTGTCAATCATGTCCTCCCAGGCTGTCAGGTACTGGATCAATTTAGAATCACGCCAGAAACTGTTATTTAAATTAACTCATTTAGCCTGGAGCAGCTCAGAAAAAGCTGCCTGCTTAATTCCACCATAGGAACAACAGTGCAGCCTGAGCTCATTTTCAGAAAATCCATTTCTAATACTATACAGAAAACAAGTGTTCATAACTCTAATTGTAAGAGCTAGACTAAAAATGCAAATGCAAAAGTTGTTCAGCAGACACTGACCTTTCCAACAGTGCAAATGTTGATAGTGCATATCAAAGTCATTATTAAATATTTGGCAAGGAATGTTGATATTGTGCATATTTGTTACCTTTTTGATAAAACAACGCACAATATCTTGGTCAATCTACCATATTTATCCATACAATTTGTATTTAATTTGTTAGTATGAATGTCAGCTTTAAAATGATACCTTAACCATTACTATTGGATGCTCATTTATGGAGATATTCACAGAAATATGATTAATATAATATTTCTCATAACTGATAAATACACAAAGCATAATATCTCATCACCTGTAACAGACAGAGCCTACATATCAGTGTAGAAGTTGTGCGTCTCAATGTCAACTTCAAAATGATGCATCATTTGTGTCATCACCATGCTCCCTTGCAAAGATATGGGCATAATAATGAGAAGTAGTTCCTCTGTGGCGACCCCTAACCTGGAAAAGCCGAAAGAACAACAACAACATTGAAAATGTATAATTTTCATAATCCTACAAGACTAAACACACTGTGATATCTGTAGATGTGTATAGTGCACAGACATAGTTCTTTTACCATGTTGTAAGGAGTAACATTGTCTTCAAAATGAGCTAATCCTTGGCACACTGACATGCTCCCTTGCAAAGTTATTTTCCAAAATATGAAAAAAAAATCATAATTTCCATAACCTAAGTTCGAAACAAACTTTGATATCTGCACAAGTGTACAACATATAGGGACATTTCTATTACTATGTTGGAACTAGCAATACTGTCTTCAAAATGAGATATTACTTAGCACATTATGATTCTCCCATGCAAAGTTATTTACCAAAAATATGAAAAAAAATCATAATTTCCATAAAAAAGTCTGAAACTTTGATATCTGCAAATGTGTACAACATACAGGCACAATTCTTTTACCATGTTGGAACTATCAATGCTGTCTTCAAAATGAGGTATTACTTAGCACATTAAGATTCTCTCTTGCGAAGTTATTTACCAAAATATGAAACAAAAATCATAATTTCCATACTTAAGTCTGAAACAAACTTTGATATTTGTACATGTGTACAACATACAGGGACAGTTATTTTACCATGTTGGAACTAACAACACTGTCTTCAAAATGAGGTATTACTTAGCACATTCAGATGCTCCCTCGCAAAGTTATTTACCAAAATATGAAAAAAAAAATGTTTCCATAACCTGAGTCATAACAAAACTGATATCTGTACATGTGTACAGCATTCAGAGCCAGTTGTTTTACCATGTAGACACATATGACTGAATTCTTGGTGTAGCCAACATACTGCTGAATGGGTACATGTAAAGAGAAAAAATAAGGTAAGGACCGCCACTCCACTAATGAACCCAGGACAGGCACGGGACTTCAGTTCTCCTGGTCATGAAGCCATCTCAGTGTCAGAAGGTGGACGAACCTGTACAGGAAAGAAAATGCAAACAGATTACTACTGATGTTTGACAGATGTATTGGAAGACTACATATATATGTATATTATATGCATTACCTGGTTAGCCCATACAAATCTTCCATCCTATCCACAGGGGCAGTATTCTTTGCATGAGATACATAACTGGTGATGACGCTGCAGAGGTACATACCTACTACCCGTGAAAACACCAAATTACACACAACGACTGACAAGGGGGCACAGAAAGGGCACATGTAAATGGAAAAAGCAGGGTAAGGACCGCCACTCCACTAATATGCTGAGGACAGGGATGGGGCTTCAGGTCATGGGCATCTGAAGTGTCCCATATCGGTGCTGGCTACCCACTCAGACTGCTGGTAGCAGCAAAAACTCCCGATTGCATGCACTGCCAGCACTCTACCTTACCTCTGCCTTTTCCATTTACATGTGTCCTTTCGGCAATGGCCATAAGGAGCGAAAGGGAGGAGCTAATGTAAACCCTCTTGCCCTGACCTACATACAGTTACTACTCTGACCTACATACATTTACTACACCTGAAGGGAGGGAGACTGAGTGGAGAGCTACACCAAGACAACATGTGAAAAGACAAAGACTGACCCAGGCTTTGTCTTTTTGAAGGTGTCCTTTCCCGCAGGGAAACACTGCATTACAGTGGCAACCCCAAGGCCAAGCTTACCTAGGACAGCAGCACTATGGGACTGAGCTGAAGAATCTCCAAGTTCCCAAACTGCAATCCAGATGGATCATAAGATCCATGGTGGCTGGGTATGCACCCCCACCCCGTGATGCATCCACCACCACAAGATTCTGATGGGACAGCTAAGGGGTGAGGGACGGAAGTAACTTACTAATTGCTGCCCTGACCTTCATACGTTTACTAAAATCTTGGTAGAACAGGGTTTCTGTTACTATGCATTTCTCTAAGGAATATGAAATCTAGTCCGTTACTTAGCAACTTCAGTCCGTTTTATGAGGAACACCCAAACATATGGAAAATCAGTCCCCATACGACCCTTCAGTACTCTAACAGCTGAAAGGTTTAAATGTAATATAAGAACAAGACTATAATCAGTAACTTGACAATATGACTTAACAGTTCAAAATGCACAGGAAATATTGTAAGTAAAAAAGTAAAATAAGAACAAAACTATAATCAGTAACTCAACAAAAAGTAAACAATGTAAAATATATTCTTCCACATACATCCACATTTGTGACATTTCTTGACATTATACAAACGACAGAAAGAAAGTGGTGGTGGTGGTGTTGGTGAGGGGTGGATTGCAATGACTCCGAGTGGATAAAATGCCAAATCTGACTTGTGCATTCATCAATGTGATAACTTCTACTTATGTGAATAACTGTGATAGCTCCTGACAGTTTTGCCTGAAAGGTGGTAATGACTCAGTGCTATATTGTAACTGCACTGTGATAATGACCTGCAAAGTTATGCATGCACAGACACGTGATAATTGCTGCACATAGCATAGGCATTCATTATATTACCTTGTGCAGCTGTTATGTAACACAGACTCATTATCATCACTAAGAAGAAAACCTGAGTAATTCAGTAAAATAGCATAACATTCAGATATTGAGCCCTTTTTCCCAGCTGAATTCCACAAATGACTGCTAAAGCCATGAAAAAAGCCCAAACATATGGTAGCTCCATGCTTGAAATAGTCAGCAAGTAAGTCAGGAGACATCTATACCTAACCAGGCATATTCAACTGGAATGTCCACAAAGGTTCCTCACTAAAGGAATAGACTGCATAAGTAAAATGTCCTATGCAGACTGCCTCAAGGCACTATCCCTGCATTCTGTCTCCTTGTCTCCTACAGGCTGTTGAGGATAGATCTATGCCTGGCATACAGGGCATTGTCAGACCCCACTTTATGGTCATGCATATCCACAAAACAAACCGCACCAGAATTACCTGTTCTAAAGACTTAAACCTTGCCTGTGATATAAATAGGACATACAGGTATATATTTCAGAGACTACCCGGCCTCTGGAACAGGCTGTCCATCTATGTGAAGCAGAGCTCTTCCCTAACCACATTCAACTGTAACTTGGAAAATTTGATGGGGAAATAGAACTTTATCCCTGGCTTGGCACTTGTGGCTCTAATAGACACAAGCAACCTGTAAACAGTTCATGTCCCAGGCCCCTGCATGTAAATGTTTCATCTCCCAAGCCCCTGTTTACACTCATCAAAGATACTAGAACTTGTCAGAGATTTGGGATGCATAGGTTTAAAAAAGCCCTTGTGGTTGTTAGCCCAGTAAACCCCTATGAACCAAAAAGCAAGTTAACCTTGATGAGAAACAATACTATTCTGATGTACAAAACAACCACAGATATAACTCCAGGTTATCCATTAAACACATATCTCAGTCAGCAACAATGTCCTTCACCCTTGTCTCAATAACTGCCCCCTCCCCAAACAGCTACCAGGTTTAACTATTACTGCAGAGTAGCTGCCCTCATACTACTTATTGTTCAGAAAACACATGCTGATGCAAAACTGCATTTTTTAGGTTAATCTTAAGTGAATTAGACTTCCTGTTAGACATGAAGAGGGATGGTGTTCGTGTCAGTCTACCTACAGCAAATTAAAGTGGCTATTACTGTTTCACAATCAGACAAGAGAAACATATGCAGAACATGTCTTTTTAGGGGAAGAAGCAGGTGGAGCTTTTTGGGAGAAGCAACTGATCATCAAAGCTGGTTTCTCAGGATCAAGAGTGTGTGTTTTCTTGTTTAAGCACACATGCAAGCATGCGCTTCTCTCTCCACTTATGAGTCCATGCTCAGCTGTTCATGACCTCAAACAGCAAAGCCAAGGAGCCAAGCCAGATCATTGTCTTAGCCCTTTTTCAAAAATCCTAGGCTTGCACACATCTACTTCTCCATCTGTGCTGTAATTAACTCAAAATTTTACTGTTGAACCCAATACACTTGTGCATACAAGTGCCCACACATTCACACGTAGGCATACATTTAGAAAATCACCAAAACCACTAAGAGAAAACCCATGCATGCACAGGAAAATATGAAGACTTCACACAAAAGGCAGCCCAGCCAAGAACCACACCAAGAAACCAAGCATATCAGAATATTAACAGAGCAGTTAGGGGAAATGAGCAGCAGTCTGGCAGTGCCCTCTATGCACCATAGTAACCAGCTATTAAACAAACACAGACCCACTATGGACACCACCATATCCACCATACTTGATTATTCAGCCTGAATTCACTGTACATTTGAGGAAAGACACCTGCCATGTTCTTTTTCCAAAGGGCTGTGAGCATAGAGAATTCAAAATCACCATGCAGTTTGAGCATAATTACATTTGAGTAACTATGGTGCAAGTAACCTCTTACTGAGCTAGAAGACAGTAGGTTATGTCGGGTTTAAAGATGGCTAGTGACAGTAAGTTATCCAACTAACTAATGAAAACAATGAAGGAGGTCAATAACTCAGGTTACTACCATGCAAATGTAGAGGCTTAGGAGAGAAGGATTTCAGTACTGCACCCCACCGCCACCAACAGCCACTGCACTCAATCACTTCAGATGGCGGAATGATTTTTAGTTGATTGTGTTTAATTCATTTCTGTCGAGGGTAACAAGTTACGATTATGAGTACCACAGTGGACATAACTGTCCCTGATACTTAATATGGACCTGGATATATTCGTATCTATTTGGCCATTTAGAAATTCTTTAAGATAGTGATATTTATGTTATTATAATAGTAATGTAATGTAATACTAATGCTATTAACTTAAATATACAGTTACAGCGATTGAATACACTAAACTGACAACTCCGATTACTACCATGCAAATGTAGAGGCTGTCGAGGGCAACGACAAGTAACGATTATCTGTGTTGTTGAGCGGTAGTGTAAATCAGGTTGTAACATATCCTCACCAGTCCTAAATGTAACTAGACACTAACAAAATCTGAACCAATAACTAAAACTGCGCGGCTTATATAATTTTAGAAAGCAAGCCATCTGTTAAGACCTCACGACACAAATCAACACATTTAGTGCTAAAAACCCGAATGATTCAAACTATAGCAAGGTATCTTGCATTTAGCTTATCTAGCAAACACCTTAACCATTAGGCCACTAAATGCTATTAATATTTGCATGGAAGACCGTGCAAAAACTGAATAAATAAATCCTAGAATATGCCAACAGGTTAAATTATGTTCTTCATTTCTAGACTAGTACTAAAGGAATTAATAAAAACAATGGATGGCTATGACTCACACTGGCTACGAGGATGATGTCAACAAGCAAACTGTGTCTAAATAATGCTCATGAGTGCATATATTACAGACTTTTGGTGCTGCTTATGCATTTTAGAAATGGGGTATGAGAAATTGCATAGCATAGGCACTTAATTCAAGCACGTAACGAATCTGTAGAAGTAAAGTGCAGGACTAGTTTTACGTTTTTTTTTTAAAGCTTATTCTTGCATAGACAAAACTAAGCAATGCATTATTTAGCTCAGTGCTTTTCTTTCGTGACAAAGTCTTTTTTCCTCTCTCTCACCTGCCGATTAAGCATTTTGCATGTTCTATCGTACCTGCAGTTATTCTGTCTCTCCAACACATCCATTGTTCTTACTCCCACGCAGTTTTAGATCATAGACATAGTAGTAGCCTTTGTAGTTAGTAATACTGGGAGTCCTATACTTCAAACAGCTGTCAGGTATCTTCTCACTGCCAGTCTGCCTAGCTCCCCGCAAAGCTGCTGCCAGCTGCAGACTTGCCTGTCCTCGCGAGTCGCTCCTTAGGCTCCATCCCATTTTTCCCACCACCCTACTTGAAGATAAGGACTCAGGACTCAATCGGGTGAAGATTAAAGATGAGTTGGAGTTTTTTGAGTCTGTCCATATAGGACAAGTGTTTAAGGCCTAGGATCTTCTTAGTGAGGTACTTTTGCGGCCTCTCCAGTTGTTGCAGGTGTCTAGTGAGATGCATGCTAAATGGGGCATTGTACATGACTGGCCTAATGAGAGAAAAGAAGAGGGAGACAAGGACCTCTTTCTTCCTGGATGCAAAACCCTTAGTAATGAGATGTGCCACATAGAAGGACTTTCTGACCACATTGGCAATGTGGTGGTCAAAAGAGAGGTTGCTGTCAACCTATGTTCCCAGATCTCTTATAATGCCTTCTGTGTTCAGTGGACTACAATCGATGTGATAATTCATGGGAACCGGATTTTTCCCAAAGGGGATGATAACACATTTTTTTGGCATTGAACTTAAGGCCATGGTTCTGATACTAGTCGTTGATCTCAGTGAGGCCTTTCTGTAGGATGTCAACATCACTTGGGGAGTTAACTCACAACCTGCAACAGTCTGTGAACTTTGTCAACCAGAGTCCCTTCGTGTTGGCCTGGACTTCAGAGAAGTAGATACGAAACAGGAGAGGACCCAGGACCGAAACCTGTGGGACTTCACTCATGACTGGTTGGCAGTATGACTTGGAGTCAGCTACTTTCAGACTATGGATTCTATCTGTTAGCCAGTTTGCAACTCACCTAGTGATATAGGGGTTGATGTCTATCTTAGTGAGTTTTTCTATGATTCCTGAATAGGGAATGGTATCAAAGGCCTTGGCCAGATCAAGGTAGGCTGTATAAACCACCTTGCCTTCATCCAGAGCTCTGGTGACTGACTCAAAGAAGTCGACCAGGTTGAGCAGGCATGATCTATCTTTCATAAAACCAAACTGTGTGGGATCCAGAGTTTTGAGATTCCCTATATCCTTGTTTATTAAGTCCATGATGATGCATTCCATAGCTTTACATATTAGACTCGTCAGGCTAATGGGGCAATAGTTCCCAAGGTCTGTAGTCGATCCTCCTTTGTGGAGAGGGATGGCTGTAGCAGTGTGACATTCGGTAAAGACAAAGCCTGAGGTGAGGCTGTGACTGAACAGGGCACATAGGTGAGGTGCCAGTTCCCTCTGTAGTTCATGTAGAACACAGCCAGGGATATTGTCAGGTCCCATAGAAACTGTATTCTTGGCCTTGGACAGTACCGTTTTAACCTGTGCAGCAATAATACTGGGTGCCTGGCAATATACTGGTATCGTGATTGGTCCTTTGGGGGGGGGGGTAAAGTTGGCACTGAATCTGTCGGCCAGTATACTGGCAATATCTGTTGGCTCGATATAGGAGGTACCATTGTGCAGTAGCTCAGAGCAAATCTGGGTATTCCCATGGAGATTCTTTACATTACTATGGAAGGCCTTGTGGTTGTCTTTACTACCTGCTGCAATTCTGTTTTCATAGCTAGCGTTAGATGATTTAATGAGGGATGTCAACTTTTTGTTGAGGCTGATAAGGGAGTTTTTCCAGTCTTGGGACTTCACCTTATTCCACATCAGTTTCCTCCTTCTGTTGTACAGTTTGTTTATGGCAGGGGACCACCAGATTGGCTTCCTTTTTTTTGTAGGAGAGAGTCTTGGTTCTATTGGGTATGGCGAGATCTATGCATTTGTGTACGTGTTTGTACAGTGCATTGGTGTATGATTCAACGGTCATGCAACGATTCTCCATTTGCATGGGTGCCGTGAAGTTAGCCACCTCTGTTTTTAGGAGCCCAAAGTTAGCTTTGGAGAAGTTTTTCATGGTGGTTACCTTTGTGGGGGTGGGGGATGGTGGGGTGGGAGGGTTGTGGATTTCCAAGGTGATTAGTTTGTGGTCGGATCAAACCAGGGAGGAGTTAACCATAGGTGTAGAGCAACAGTCGCCCATGTTAGTAATGACCAGGTCTAGGATGTTGCTACCTCTAGTAGGGGTAAGACTGAGCAGGTCCAGGGCATTGGAATTAATGAATTCCAGGAAACATTGGGCAAGTGTATTGATACACGAGTAGTTTTCCTAGTTAATGGAAGGGTATTTGAAGTCACCCAGTATGAGAGTGTTAGGTTGGACCCTAATATTCTCCAGGGTGCTTAGGAACGTGGAGTGTGAGTCTTAGGATATGGTTGGAGACCTATAGCAGGCTACGACCTGAATCGCTGTCTTACCCAATGTTAGCTGTGCCTGAAGTATCTCTGATGCGTTATGTTGGGGTACCAGTCTGGAAGTGTGCACATACTTTATGAATATGGAAACATCACCGCCTTTGGAGCTTCGGTCCAAGTTCTGGGTCCGAAAGCTGTGGAATGAGTTATAGCTTGGTAGTGTGGGGGTGCTTTCTGCTGCTTTGAACCAGGTCTCTGTTATACCACAAATGTCGATGTTCTCCATTTTAAGGAGTGCTTTGAGCGAGTGCATTATGAGATTTATACTTCTAGCATTGAGCAGCATGACCCTCAGACTGCATTTGTTTGTAGCTGTTATGGTGGTAATTTGGTCTTTGGAACACCGCCTAAAAAATACGCAATAGGGGTAGCAACAGCCTTGGCCAGTATCCGGAAGCCCAGGGGTGACAGATGCAGGCCATCTCTGGCAAAGCATCGAGGTCTGTCAATCATGTCATCCCATCCAGACAGATACTGGATCCCCTTAGAATGACACCAGAACCTTAGCCAATTGTTGAAATCAATTATTTATTGTCTGCTTGTTGCGTGGCATCATTCTGGGTGATGGTAGGATGCTGCTCAGGGCTAGGGTCATACCTGCCTGGGCTACATAATACGAGAGCTTCTCCATGTCTCATTTCATATAGTCCAGGTGGGTACGTCTCAGGTCATTCACACCCACATGTACAATGACAGAGTCATAATTGTACATGTTGAGGGAACGGAGTGCATGCATTATGTGGTGGACGCTGGCACCTGAATGTTACTTTCTCCTTATTCAACCTAGTGAGTGGGACATCAGTGTGCCTCACTATAGAGTCAGGTATGACTAGTGTGTTGGGCCATGCTGTTTTGCCTTAGGGGCTTTGGTTGACTGGCACACTGTTTAGGAGAGTTATGTGTCTCGTGATTAGTGTTGTGTTGTGGTGGTCGAGTGCGTTTCTACCTTGGAGGTTTCTGCTATTTGGGTAGATTTTTATTGAGAGCCTCCACGAAGGTGGGTGTGTGGTTTGTGTTTTTATGTGAAGGCAGTGCTGGTGTGTGTTCTGGAGGGTTATGTGTTCCATGTGGTGTGGTGCCAGTGTTGACCTTGGCTGGAGAGTGCATGGCTTCCAATTTGGATATACAAGTGCATCTATCACAAGTCCGAGTGTTAAGAGGACCAGGGTTGTCAATGTAGATGAGGCAGTTGGTACATTGCCTCAGGATGCCCACGTTTAACAGGTTAATAGGAGAAAGCACAGAGAACTGACCTTTAGACATGACTGGAGGGGTGGGCATTAATAATAAGTACTGGAGCTGTTTTCTTGTAGAACGTTTAGTGCTGGTAGCACTTTTGTGTACTACAATAACTGCTATAGGAAGTCTGGTAAAGTGCTAGACTAATAAGTTAGTAAAAGTGCAGGAGAGGAGAGAACTAGCAGACCTAAGGAAAAAATTGAACGGTAGGCTTTTTGGCACTGCTCAGAAGCTTACAAACAGTCCTGGATACAGCAAATCTGCATCTGGACTAGACTAGTTACAGGATAGGCGGGAAACAAGCGCAAACATAGGCTTTTAAACCAGAAAGTTGAAAGAGATGGAAAAACTGCCAAACGGCCAATAAACTACAAGTTCTGGGCCAGAAACCACTCCTCTTGTGGTACACAGGCTACCTAGTGCTTACCACTCCCACTGATAAGCTAGAAGGCTTCCCTCCAACACACAAAGGCTTGGGGGGCACAGAAACTTACAAACATTCCTGGATACAGCAAATCTGTATCTGGACTAGACTAGTTACAGGAAAGGCAAAACAAGCTTAGATTTTTTTTTTTAAAGAAAAACAGGTAAAACAGCACTAAAAACAATTCAGGTGCACTGCAAGCTAGCACACAAGTGTGTAGAAATACTACAGCAAATACAGTTTAAACAAATGCAATTTATTCAAACTGTATTCTGAACTGAATTCAATTATTGTTTTATTCAACTCTGAACAGTTAAAAAGTACCAAAAAATATACTTATCAGCTCTATACTTTCAGATTGCTTGAGAAGCACACTCGGTCAGAACACAAGGAGATTCTAGCAATTTTTTCTTTTTTTTAGTAAAGTGGAAAGGGAGAAAGGAGGGACAGAAAATGATTTAAGGTTAAGAACTTAAGTGGGTTGGCCTTCCCAAATGTTCTCTCTGTACCAGGTAGAACGAGCTAACGACACTAGACCGCGAGGAGCATCCCAGATCAAATATAAAGTAGGGGCGGGCAACTGCAAAGCCACCAAGTATAAGAACAAGACACCAGTAGGGAGGGAGAGTGGGAAACTATTACAGCTACTAGCTACAATATTTTAGGCGGAAGGCAAAAAAACACTACAGAAATGTTTATCACAGCAGAAAAACAGCAGTGAGCCACTAAATGAAACGGATAAAAGAGCAAGGATACTCTAGAGAATGCTTTTAACTGCAAACAAATCAGTTATAGGATATACTCCTTGGCAGGAAATCAGAACAAACAAACAGATGTTTAACAAACTGAGAAAATTTCCAGTTAATACCTTACACACAGTGAAATTAGCTAGAAAAGATTTACCATCAGGGTGACAGTAAAAACCTTATTTATCAGGCCTTGCAGGGCAGACAATTTTAGTACAACCATGCAGATTAGTTTATAGCAATAAAATAGAGTAAAAAGTATGCAGCAGACAATAAAAAGTTCTATAAATATCTAGAATAAGAAATAACTAGTAAAAAATAAGCAAAAAAAAAAAAAAAACAGGATACAAAGAAGTTATGTCATTTGTCTGCAACCTGTGGGTATCAGATCCGACCTCGGATCCGAGCCGGCAGCTTTCCAAGCTACAAGATCCGAGCTCCTAGCTCTTCCCCCTACCCATAATCCCCTATGTGCTGTATTACCTCAGATCGGTTTTTGCCCACTACACAACTCCAAACCTCGATAGAGGGAACAACACTGGACCTACTCTCCTATTAGGAGAAAAAAAACATAGGTGGTCAGAAGTCCCGACAAGGTTCGGGGGATGGCAGGGGGTGCCGGTTGCAGACAAATGAAGTACCTACTCAGATGGAACGTTATGGCGAGTACATAACTTCTTTATCTGAAGTAGTTACTTCATTTGCTCTGCAACCTGTGGGATAGAGTCCCCAGCTACCTAGGAAAAACCTGGGTGGCCTTTACGGAAGGATATTCCGAAGCACCGCGGAGCCAAAGGAAGCCCTACCTCTCGATATCATATCCAGCTTACAATGAGAAATAAACATATGAGAAGAGGACCAGGTAGCTGCTGAACATATGTCGTCCAAGGGAATCCTGGACCAGAAGGCTGCTGAGGTGGCCACAGACCTCGTAGAACGAGTGTGAATTCCAACAGAAGACGGTTTGCCTGAAGATATGTACCCGTGAACGATGCACTGACAAATCCAATTTTCTACAGTCACTTTGGAAATGGCCTTACCCATGGCCGATTTAGCAAATGACACAAACAACTGGTCCAACTTGCGAAAATCTTTAGTCCTGTGCAAGTAAAAACGTAGTTGTCTGTGTACATCCAGTTTATGCAATTTGTATTCCCCTCTATTCTGAAAATTTGGGAAGAACACTGGTAAATTTATTGACTGATTGATATTTGACTCCGAAACCACCTCAGGTAAGAACGATGGATTAGTCCTGAGGAACACCCTATCCTTGTGAAAAATGCGATAAGGATGTTTCATACACAATGCTTGAAGTTCTGAAACTCTTTTGGCTGAAGTAATGGCCACTAAAAAAGCCGTTTTCCAAGATAAGAATTTTAACGGTACCGAAGCCGCGGGCTCAAAGGGTGGGCCTGTTAGGGCTTGTAAGACTAAGGTCAAATCCCACGGGGGCACCGCCACTTTCATAGGAGGCTTCAAAAGGAAAATGCCCTGCAAGAAAGTTTTGCATAATTTTGCAGAAGCCAAGGATCCTAATCCATCTCCTACATGGAAATGGGAGATGGCTGCTAACTGCACCTTAACTGTAGAAGCACTTGCTCCCTGCCTAAAAATCAGCGACAGGAAGTCTAGAATAGTCAGAATAGGAACTGTAAATGGATCCAGGCCCCTGTCTTTAGCCCAGACGGAGAAACGTTTCCATTTGCTGCTGTAAATTTTCCTAGTAGCCGGTTTATGAGCCGCGACTAGAATGGCCTTCACATGAGATGAGATACCGGGAGTCCTTGCCATCAGTGGAACTGGATCAACCAAGCCGCAAGCTTGAGGTTCACCAGGTTCGGGGTTTGGAATCCTGCCGGATGTGGAATCAGATCTGGAATGGGATCCAGTATCCATGGAGGAGTCACACTGCGAGACCGCAGGTAAGGGAACCAGATCTGGCGAGGCCAGAATGGGGCTACGAGGATAACTCTGCTCCCCAACCGACGGGCTTTCTGTATGAACTTCGTCATAAGTGGGAGGGGGGAATAAGCATAAAGTAGACCGGGAGGCCAAGCATGGACTAGAGCGTCTCTGGGATTCTCCCCTTCAGGGGGAAGTATTGCGAAGTACTCGCTGCATTTTGTGTTTAATGGAGAAGCAAAAAGATTGCAGCGAGGCCAACCCCATTTGCGAAAGATCTGCTTCGCAACTGATGGATTGAGAGACCACTCGTACGGAGTGAGAATCATTCGACTCAGTTTGTCCACTAAAATGTTGGACTGTCCCGGAATGTGCGTTGCTACCAGAAAACAGTTGGTGGATATCACCCATTCCCAAACTCTCATAGCCTCTCGACAAAGGGGGTAAGACCTGGTTCCTCCTTGTTTATGTACCAGACTACTGACATGTTGTCCGTCTGGATTGCAACCGTCCCCAGAGGTAGAAGGCCGTGGAGAGCTTGCAACGCTAGAAGCACCGCCCTCATCTCTAGGACATTGATGTGCAAAGCGGTCTCTAGGGGAGTCCACGTGCCTTGGACTGTTCTGCCCAAACAATGCCCACCCCCACCCGAGGCGAGAAGCATCCGTGGTCAGCGTCGCTTGGGGGGAGGAACGACAAAGGGTCTCCCTTCCTTCAGTTCTGGAGCGTGGAGCCACCAAAGAAGGGAGTCCTTGCAAACTCTGCTCAGTGGAATCGGAGTGCTCAACGGATGGAGTAGTAGAGACCACTGAACTTGAAGGGTCCACTACAGAACCCTCATTCGCAGACGAGCGTTGAGGGAGAGACCGATCGCTGCTGCCAGAGATCCTAGTGCCCTCAGGACTAATTCTGCCGCAGGCGCCGGACTCTGAAGAAGGGTTAGTACCTGAAACGACAAGCTGCTCAGCCTGCCCGCAGTTAGCATAGCACGAGAGATGCGGGTATCTAACTTGGCTCCTATGAACTCCAGGACTTGCACAGGGCAAAGAAAGGACTTCTGTAGGTTCACTGAGATGCCTAAGCTCTGGACAAGAGTCAGAGCATAATCTCGTGCCATGCAGAGTTGATGCCTGTTGTCTAGGTACGGAAAGACCTGAATGCCCTGAAGTCTCAGGTGGGCTGCAACCACTGCCATACCTTTGGTGAACACCCTGGGGGCTGAGGTGAGGCCGAACGGAAGAACCCTGAACTGATAATGACTGGCTCCCAGCCAGAAGCGGAGAAACCTTCTGGATCGTCTGTCCATCAATATATGGTAGTACGCATCCTTGAGGTCTATAGAGCACATCCAGTCGTTCTGCCGCAGGAGGGGTAGAATTGATTGGAGGGTGACCATCCGGAATTTTTCCTTGGGAATGAACAGGTTCAAAGCGGAAAGGTCTAGTATGGGTCTTAGGTCCCCCGTCTTTTTTGGCACCAAAAAGAACCTGGAGTAATAGCCCAATCCGGACTGGTCTGGGGGGACGGGCTGGATGGCTCTTTTTTCTAGCAACTTCAGGACCTCTGAAGCCGCTGCCTCCATCTAATCGGGTGGAACATCGGGGAGGAGTCTGGTCTTGGGGAGTGGGTTTATGAAGGGGATGGAATAACCCCTGGATATGATCCGGAGCACCCATCGATCTGTCGTAATGGACTCCCAATTTGACAGATGCTCCGACAACCGTCCCCCGACTGCCTCCAGAGAGGGACAGCCGGGTAAGCCCTCAGGGCTGCTGCGCGGGTCTGTCCAGGAAAGGTTCCCTCAACCCGAAGTTACGCGGTTCCCCTCTGCCTCTGGGCCGGCATCCACCTTGTCCTCCTCTGCCTCTAGAGGACGACGGGTCCGAAGCTGGATGGGATTGCTGAGACTTACGGACCCACAGCTTCTTTTGTCCCCTCTGATTCCTTGAAAAGGATCGTTGGGGATTAGAGAAGCGGACTCCGATGGCAGACAGCGTCTTCCCGTCCTTCTCGTTTTGGACCAGCATCTCGCGAACGGTTTTGCCGAAGAGCGAAGACCCGTCAAAGGGCGCATTCGTGAAGGACGCCTTGAAGGGGTCTGCAAAATCGCAAAGACGGAGCCAGGAGTGACATCACAAGACGACCCCGGCTCCACTGGCCCTAGCGGCTCCCTCCGTAGCATGGGAGAGTAGCCGCATGGACGTGTTAGAAATGGATTTCAGAGTGGCCATACGAGTCGAGAAACCTTTCTTGTCCTCGACCGACATGGACTCTGGGGGGGCTGCAGCGTATTCCTTAATCAAGTCTCGCTGTAGCCTAATGGTATGTGCCATATAGTTCAGCGCCCTTATTGAAAAGGTCGCTGAAGCAAACATCTGCTTCCCAATGCGGTCCAGCGCTAGAGACTCCTTATCCGGCGGGTGAACCGAAGAACTCTCCTGCGCGAGTTCCTTCTTGGTGGCGGCCGCCACCAACATGGCATCCACAGGAGATCCCTTGGCCCAAGACTGTCTATCCACTGGGGGGCTAAGGATCTTGTTGGGTCATTTTGGGATAGGCTCCACGGTGTCGGGCTCCTTTCACGCCCTGGTAGTAATTAGGTCTACCAGGGGGTCAGCCGGAGGGGACACCCAGGAGGTAGAAGGGCCTGCCTCAAACGCTTCCTGGAACACGGATTCATCCGCGGAAGGTTTTTGGGCAGGCCACTCCCCTCTAATATGCAACATTTCCATGATGTCTCCAAAGGAGACATCCTCAGGGGGTGACCTTGGGGAACCTTCCCCATCATCTAAATCCGTGTCGGTGGTGACGGACTCAGGGGAGTCCAGGTGCCTCCTCTTGCACTGACGTTTACGAGGGACCTCCTCGGTGGGACTATCCGAAGAGGGCTCGTCAACAGGGTCCTGTTCCTCCAAGGGAACCAACTGGAGGGCTTGAGCAGGCTGTCCCGATGGTCGGATGATGGAGAATAGACCCACATGCAGCGGGGGTACGGGAGGATCCGAAGCCCGAACCGGGGACCTGGAGGTCCTCGACAGTACCCTCTCCACTACCTCAAAAGCCAAAGGAGAACTACTCTCGCCAGGCTCCGATAGCAATCTCCTCGGCTCCGAGGTAGGGATCGGGGTCGGAGCCGATGCAGCTGGAGCCGAGAGAAAGGTGTGCTCTGAACCCAACAGAGCCGAAGACACACCAGCTCCCCTGGATCCGCCGCTCAGCCCTCGGCCCCAAGAGCTCGGATCCGACAAACTCGAAGGCACAGTCGGCATCAAAGTGACTGGAGCCATCAGCACCGACGAATCCCCGGCTCTGAAAGGGCCTGGATCCGATGACTCCGAGAACCGAAAGCTGTATAGCACAATTATAAGCGTTAAGAAGTGCAATTCAATGAAATAAATTTAAGAAATAACTTATTCTTCTCTTGGAGTCTTAGGGAATTTCTACTTTGTCCCAGTGATGAATCACCACTCCACAACCTGGTAAAGCTCCTTGTCGAGCCTGGTGAGGGGCACATCAGTGTGTCTCATGATAGAGTCTCCTATGGCTAGTTAGAGGCTGTGAGACACAGGCATGTGCACTATGTGTGGTGTTTGGCACTGTGGGTTGTGATATGCATGTGTGCTTTTGCCTCAAAGGTCTCTTTTGTTTAGGTATGTTGTTGTTGAGAACCTCAGCATATGTGGGAATGCTTGTACAGGTGTGGGTGGTGTTAGAAGTGTGGTATTTGAGCAGACAACCTTCTCAGTGCCAGATGTACTGGCTTGTGATTGAGACAGCAAGGAATCTAGGTTCTTAACATAATTGCATCTCTTATATATTGTGTTCCTAGCTGGTAGTAGTAGAGGGTTGTCCTTGTACATGAGGCAGTTGCTACACTGTCTCAGGATGCCTATATCAACCAGACTAGCATGAGAAACCATAGGAAATTATTTGTCCATGGTTGTCAAGGTCTGTGGAAGAGAGGTCAGACAGAGTGGGTACTATCTGAATACAGTACCTATAGGTGTGAGTAGGGCTGGATAAAATAAATACAGTAGCGGCAAGGGAGGGCCTCACTTACACAGGAGTGCCAGTAAGGAAAACAATGCAGCTGAGATACCTCGCAAAGGGTTAAAACAGTGTAGTGACAATGCACGATGCACAAACAAGTATAAATCCATGCAAATGCAGGGTTTAAGTACCACAAAAACTAAAGTAAAATAGAAACACTGGAATTGACCAACCCTTGTCCCTGAGCTTTTAGCTAAAAACCCTATGCCAGACCAGTTCCAACTAGTTCACTTATTCCCACTAAGTGCAGGTAGGCCCCAGCCAACGCAAGATGGCGTAGTAGGAAACACAGGAATCACACAAACAGACCTGGATAGAGCAATCCCTGTAACCAAACTATGCTAAAGATATTTAAACTCTGATTAGGTCAATTTAACACAGGAGAACAGATACCCACTTAAATCCAACAGCAGAACAGTTCACACTCGGTTGAACAGTTTAACAGTAAAATAGTGAAAAAAAAATACAGTGCAGATGCAATGCAAGTTAATAAAACAGCACAATTAATCAAATACAAGTGCAATACAAGTCAGAATAAATTGAAAAATGGCACTTAGTTTCGTAGATTCTCCCAGCAGCTTTGAAATCAGCACAGAACAGATGCAGAATGCTCATCATTGTAGCTCGACTAAAACAAAAACCCGACTGACCTTTCAGGAATGGTTTGAATTCAGAAACCTAAATGTATGTTATTATTTACTTACTTCACTACTCGGTGATTTGCAAGAAAAGCATCAATTTTATGAGGAATAGACCAAAGAAATATGAGGCAAAAAATCTGGGCAGCTTAGTATTACTCATACCTCCCTTTATTTTTTTATTTCCTGCACAAGTTTCTTCTTCCATGGACATTATTTCTTCACTTTCAGCGCTAGTCTCGTACTGCAGAGTGACTTATTTCCATATTACCTACCGTTGAAAAAATATCCTTGAAAAGTCATTCGCAACCACCTTGCACAACATATCTAAACATACAGGATACTTTCCTGGCACCAGTATGCTTTCTGGGCTGGAAAAGCAGAATGACCTCCATTGATACCCTTATAGACAGCATCCTAAAAATATTAATAAAGGCCAGGTCTTACAGGTGTTCTATTCACTGACCACTTACTCCTAATAAACTCCCTTCTAACAGTAGGCATCAGTTACCAAACTCTTCAGTAGTTTCAATCTTACCTCATAGACAGTTACTTCAAAGTTCAAATTGAAAGTCTGCAACTTCCCACTGCACTTGTCTTCTCAAAGGAACTTCCCAAGGTTCAGCTCTCTCCCCCTGTATTATTCTCCTTATTCATTACTAAGTTGTCCTTGGGTTTCTCTCCTACCCATAATCACTTAAACACATAAGAGAGGCCTACAGTTGAAATCAAACCAATGAATCCATAAAAACCTTGCTTAGAACAAGATCTGGATTAGCTAACTAGCTCCTTTATCTTATGCTCTTTCTCAATCACATTCTGGACCAAAAGATCTCCCTCTTTGTCCTTCCTGAAGGCAGAACAGCTACAGACAAAGGTGTCCTACTCCATGAATTATAATACTGCCTCCCTATTAAACTGCAGCCTTAAAAAAGAGCTCAATCTCCCTTCAGACCATGACAAACAATATATTTTTTAAGCTCTTTTTCACTCCCCTGCATTATCCTATGGCCTATTACCCCTCTCCCTCATCCATCACCAGGTATACCAGCTTTTCCTCAACACTCTGTCCATCCCAATTAAGCTGGGGCTGATCATGAAGCCTTAGGGTATCCAGGGGGAATCTTGCTGCCACCTTCCACTTTTTTTTTTTTTTGTACTTATTTAACCTACCTGTTCACTCTCTAAGAACTGTTGGGTTGCTTACAAAGGATGGGCATGCAATGGGGATGTGCAGCATTGAGCACTGCCTCTGCAGCAGTTCAACCATGTCCCCCACCCTTTTCCCCTCTGAGCTACAGCCCTGTCATCTTCTTCAACCTCCCCCTGAGATCTCGGACAGGAACACCTACAAAACCCTCCACCCCCCAGCTCTGAAAGGCAAAGTCATCCCTCCCTGCCACTCCACCAGTTGCCTGAGCTGCTAATTGAATCCGAGTTGACCAGGTCTTAGTCAGGGATTTATCTCTCTATGCCATCACAGTGGCCTAAATCAAACAATAGCTGATGATTTACTTTCCTATGCCAACAAAGGGAACATTACTATTCAGTCTTTTCAAAAGCCAAATAGCTTCCAGTTAAACAAAGATCTACATATCTAGCAGCATACACAATATACAAGCTAATTAACTTGAGCTCCTTTCCCTTCCTTGACACATTATCTGAAAGGTCTGTGTCTTACAACCTAAAAATCACTCACTCCTACTGCTTATAGTCTTCAAAACTCCTCCCAAAATATGGAAGTCTGTCACCTCAATAATGTGCATCCATATATCTGTTATTCCAACTATAAGCAAAAATACTTAAAGCAGCACAATGCAAGTGTTTCCTCAGCCATGGCATAACCTAAAAATCACACACAATATCACATTACACCTTTCACTTCTTTTAAGAGATTACTTATTCCACTCATTTTACCCACTCTACCTTACCTTCTAACTACCTATGTTAACTTCAAACCATCTACTTTACTAACTTCTCTCTACTGTAAAGTTTTCCCCACACTATTCATGCCATCTTCTGTCCTCTTGAGCATTTTTACCCAGTTTCCTGTGCTAGTCTCCCATGTCTTCTTATCCTGAGACCTAACCTCAAAGACAACTTTTGTATAGATTTGTAAATATGTTATGGGTTTATAACAACTGTACTTCTCCTACGTTACTTCAAAATGCAAAGCATACTCCAAGCATAGTTATCCAATTACTCTTTATATATATATTTACTGTGATGTTTGAAACTCTGTGCTACTTTGAAAATTATGTATCCCTGGGCTGAGCACAAAAAATGTCCACAGAGATCAGTGCAATACTACACTTAACACAAATAAGTAAATATATAAACATGTACATATTGCCCATATTTTCTGGAGTATGGGATGCCCCAGGGCTCTATGTTGGGGACATTATTGTTCATATTACTTATGCCATCCCAAATTGATCTCAGGAGGAGGAGCTTAGTTACAAGTGCTGTACTGATGACATAAAACTGTACCTCTTCTTCCTTTAAGGGCACGCCAAATTTTGTGGGAGATGGCTTTCTACATCAGTGACTATAATCTTCTGAAATGCAACACCACCAAAACTAAGGTCTTGGAATTGCATGCTACCCTTTGAGATTTTTCTGTCACCATTTATCATCTATACTACCCTTTGAGATGTACTTGCCCCACCACTGCCACCACTTATCAACTATGGCAGCAACAAGCTGGCAATAAAGTTGGAGTCTGTACTTAAAATAATGTATATTGCACACATTAAATAATCGCCTAACACTGAGGGACCAAGTGTCTGCACTCAAGTCACCTTGCTCTTACATGAGGAACATAACTTGGATTAAAACATCAATACCGTATGAAGATCTCTCAGCAGATTCCATGCCCTGGTCTCCTTCGCATCTCGATTACTGCAGTGTTCTTTACACAGGCTTGTCAAACTGACATTGACCCTTTGCACCTTGTGTGGAACTCTGAAGCAGAATTATTGCAGGTACTTGCTATTAATACTTTGCTCCCCATTTATGGGGCTGCACAGACTACTGAGCTAGGTCACTGTTAAGCTTTTGCAGCTGGTATTTCTGGTACTACAGGATATGGGTACCTCTTACTTGGGTCTTATGCTATAGTAACAGGTGTCTGGTCTTTGGACTTACACTTATCAAGTCCCACACCTGTGAAGCCTACTACAGGCATTTCAGCAATGTTCCATCTTGGACTGAAATGGCTCATTAGTGCATTTTTATCAGTCACATAAACAATCTGTTCACTGTAAATGATTTTGTTTATGAATGTATTTTAACTTTAATAAATGTGCTTAATATTTCAGCGAAATAATAAACCTCAAGTCAGAGATCATTATTTGACAGCCAGGAGGAGAGGGCATCTCACTTTTGAAAGAGTGGAATTTATTATCTGAAATTTTAAAATGGAAAAGTACAGGGGAAAAGCCAGCACTGAGAAACATTTTTTTTTACATCAAAATCATACATTTAATAGAGAGACCGAGCAAAATCAATGGACCAGGGATGGACCCCTGAGCAGACAATGACACCCACATAATATAACTTTCCCAAAAGAATGAAGCAGCTAAAATTTCAACCAAACGTCCATTAGGAAAAGTTAAGATACCCTCTCAACACATGTAGTGTGCTGTGATTTTACAACCTTGCTACTTGTTAAAGTCAATTCTTGGGTCATTGCTGGCAGAAACTTCCTATGAGCAGCACATATCCTCTGGCTACACTTTCTGGCACGTCTCCCATTTTTACAGACTTTGGTCCACTAGTGTTATACTACGATGCCTGAGAAATAGTAAAGACAAGGATGACAAATGAAGAAACACTAAATTACCATACTCTTTCAATTACTACTCCTAAAAACAAAACTTGCAAGCAGACAAAATATCACATTAACAAATCATAGCGGCCAAAGTTGAAAGCCTTAATTAACTTAATGAAGATAGCATTCAAACCATGAAATAATGACTACGTACACGTGACATGATTTGTGGATTTTAATATTGTATTGGTACTGTGATAATTAAAAAGAAAGTAGACAGGAGTATAAGGAGATGAGGTGCATGGCAAAGAGAAAGGGGGCGAAGGCTAAGGATAAGGCATATGAAGAGTTGTATGAAAGGTTGGACACTAAGGAGTGAGAAAAGGACCTGTACCAATTGTCTAGACAGAGGGACCGAGCTAGGAAAGATGTGCAACAAGTAAAGGTGATAAAGGATAATGAGGGAAACATACTCACAAGTGAGAAGAGTGTGTTGAGGAGATGGAAAGAGTACTTTGAGGGGTTGAAGAATGAAGAGAATGAGAGGGAGAGAAGGTTGGATGATGTAGGGATAGTGAATCATGAAGTACAATGGATTAGCAAGGAGGAAGTAAGGACAGCTATGAAGAGAATGAAGAATGGAAAGGCTGCTGGCCCAGATGACATACCCGTGGAAGCATGGAGGTGTTTAGGTGAAATGGCAGTGGAGGTTTTAACCAGATTGTTTAATGAAATCTTAGAAAGTGAGAGGATGCCTGCGGAATGGAGAAAAAGTGTTTTGGTACCGATTTTTAAGAATAAGGGTGATGTGCAGAGCTGTAGTAACTACAGAGGGATTAA